>NC_071388.1:85944991-86248398 GCF_022682495.2 Desmodus rotundus | reverse complement strand
GAAATGAAGATCCCTGGGTTTAAATTCTGACTTCTAATTATAAAGTGTTTGAACTTAGGTTAGTTGCAAAACTCCCCTGAACCTCAATTTCCTTATCCATAATAAAATATCAGTAGTATCTATCTGATAAGGGTTGTGTGAAATTAAATAAAATTAATAAGAAAAGTAGCACAGTGACTAGAAGACGCTCAGTTGAGGACAGGTATTGTAGTCACTCTCACCTCCACCCGCCATCCCAGTGCGTCCTTGTCATTAAGGGCGGAGGTGCTAGAATCACACTGCTTGATTTTTAATTCCAGCTCTATCAGTTTTTAGCCAACATGACCTTGTGAAAATACTTAAGCTCCCTGCACCTTGACTTTCACACCTGTAAAATGAGTACCTCTTAGAATCTCAAACATAAAATGAGGTAATCTGTTAAGACACTTATCACATTACATGGGACACAATGAGCACTCAACATAGCAGCCAGAGTGACTACTAAGATATGTCAGATAATGTCAATCATTTGCTCAAAAACTTCCAATATCTTACATTCCACTTAGAGTAAAAGTCAAAATCTTTACAATCACCTACAAAGTCCCTTAAGATCCATTAGGTCTCTGAACTCATCTGCTACTCACCCCCTTGCTTACTCCATTTACTTGAGACACACCAGTCCCTTTGTTCTTCCTCCAATGAGTCAGTTATGCTATTGTCTCAGGGTCATTGTAATCACACAATTCTCCGGGAGAGTTCGTCCCTCTGCAATCACTGCTTCGCTTCTCACATCATCATCACTCACTCCTTTACCATGGTTGGGTTTTCCTCGAATGTGCTATTCAGTGATAGCATTACAGGACTACCCTTTGTAAAACTGTGCCGCACTGTCCCACCCCACCCCACTCCCTTATCTTACTTCCTCAGTTTATTTTTCTCCTTAACAGAAATTACCATCTGACATTCTTTTCTATAAGAATTTGTTGTTAGTTTATCGTAGACCTTCCCCCATTACAGTGGAAGCCCCTGCTGGCGGCATTTAGTTTTTGACCACTGGTACTACATAATCCCTGCACCTACACAACTACCTCTCACACAGTAGGCATTCAAGAAATACTTATTAAATGAGAGAATATAAAAGTTAGTCACATTATTACACATTTGATTATTTCTCCCTCCTCCTCCTTCTTTAGAAATCGTCGGAGGTATCACACCGTTTTAGAAATCATCGGAGGTATCACACCGCAGCTGAACTCAACGTAGCTCAGCTTAGTCATCAGTTCCTTCAGAAATTCTCCCCCGAATCCTTTATGTCAGTTCCTGCTGTTTTGTCCGCTGACAACACTGATCTTTGTTGGGTGACCTTATGGTTTAAATCTGTCTTTTCAACTAGACCCATATTGGTAGAAACCGCATCAATTTATGCTTGCCTCCGTATTCCCAACATTTAGTACAGTGCGTGGCACGTAAAATACACTCAATAAATAATGAATATATGAATGAGCAGAATGGGCTCTTGAATTATTTTGCCTATAGTAAAACTAATTTTGCACATTCCTTGACCTCTCTTGCTGTGCTATGTTTAGTGTTTGTTTAAGATCGATAAGCTTGGGCATTTTATGTGCCATTTCCTCACTGACATTGAACTGTATAATTTACGCTGTATAACTGTATAATTAAGCTGTTCTGGTAGGTATTCACAAATATCTTCCATTGCTTTGTATTCAGAGTAAAAGATGCAAGAGCAATAGGTTGTCACTTAGCAAAAATCCATTTACAACGGCTCAGATCTGTGAAAGTATCTAATTAACATTATACATTAAAATTTCACAATATGGAGGATCCTGGAGATCAGCTTAATAAGAAGCAGAACAAAGTGAAGACAGACTCATTCTTTTTTATAGGATGGGGAGATTATGGCAACTGCAGTGTAGGCAAGAAGAAAGAAGGAAAATGTATTGGGAACCTGTCATACCAGACTCCATTCAAAGTATCAATACTTTGCGTTAATGATCCCATTTGACCCAAACCACGAATGTGGTTGAGAAGGGAGGATGTTGGTGGATGTGGGCATATGTGTGCATGGTTTTCTATGTGTATATTTGTGAATGTTTGAAATTAGCAAGCTCTAGTCCTGAATCTGCTTCATATTAGCTGTGCAAGCATGAGCAGGTCAATCAATGCCCCTAAGTGTAGATCAAAAAACCCATCTCATAGAGTTAGTATTAGGATCATATAAAATCATGGTTATGAATGTTCTCTGAAAATATTGAAAATAAATGTGTGTGTGTGGTGTTATAAGGATCAAAACAACAATCTATCCCTTTGGATATCATAATATTTTTACATTTTTCCTGGCAAATCTAGATATGGAATAAAGTCATTTTTGTATCAGCTTATTATCTAATCACTTACTGCAATTTAATCCAATAAATCTACTAAACACCTGTAACATGCCAGACTCCATATGACCATAGAGAACAAAAGGAAGTGATTTGATACTACCTCAGGGAGTTCGCACTTGAGAGGAAGAAGCACATAAGTATAAAAATAACTAAAATTTAAGGCAGAATATGTATAATGCTAGAGATACTAGGAAATCTCCCCTAATAATTTATACAATAAATGTATATATTGAATACCAACTATGGTGTTGGGAACTGCCCTGCCTGGTTTTAGAAGCTGTAACCCCCCCATGGCTAAGGCTGAGTAAAAAGACCTTGGGACCATAAGCCATTAAGGAGACAAAGCTTATCTCCCTGGCAGGAGCACCCCCTCTGCCCACTTTACTTCACCCTGCTTGGCCCCGGGCAGATGACCCGTTAGCTAACGATGGGTAAGATTCCTCAAGGGAGGGATGACCTAAGACAGTCATGGTCACAAGGGGGCCCTCAGCAAAGGACTTGGGGGGCTATAGAAAAAGGGAGTGATGGACCCTTACCCCTCAGCTTTGACATAGCCTGAATCCTCATTCTGTCTGCAAGAAGTCTCCTAATCTTTTGACTGCCTTACTCCCCCTGCCTAATTTAAACCTGAAACAATGCCTTAAGCCTGAAACAATGCCCAAGGTGAGTTGTCCCTGTGCTGGAAAGGGTGGGTTCCCTAAGAAAGAATGCATAAAATCCTGTGAAACCTGCTTTGCTAATACCCTCAATTTAAATGATAAGGGTACAAGCATGAAACGAGTTTTTTTCCCCAAAGTTTTATGGCCCTTTAGCTATCTGACCCTGACTCTGAATAAGCCCTCATAGTTCTTTGAATGTAACCTATTGTTTGATCATTACTGCCTGAAAATGATTGATGAGCTTTATATATCTATGCCCTGTATTCCTATGCAAATAAACCCAATAATAGCCGATTGAGGAAAAGCCTCCTGGCCCGTCACCTTTGAGAGATCGACCACCTTTCCTCCCCAAGCAGATCATGTCTTGGTAGACTTATTCTCATCCGCAGCGGCGGGGGCGGGGCGGGGGGAGCAGTCTGTAGGCAGAGCACCCCCACACTAGGGGCCAGGCAATGTTCTAGAATCCAAAGAAATAGTGCTGAACATGAAAGATAAGGAGCCTGTGTTCATGGGGCTTACATTCACATGCATGAACAGAAAGCATAAATTCACAATGCAATGGATGAACAAACCAATTTCAGTTAACTGCTCAGTGGAAAATAAAATAGGGTAATGTGATTATGAGTTTGGGAAGGGCAAGAGGTGGTCAGCTAAGGTCCCTGAAATCGGAGCTGAGACTGGAATGATTAGAACAAGGCAACTTTGAGAAGATCTTTTGAAGGAGACTTCCTCACAGAGTGCATAGCAAATGCTAAGAATGTGTGGGTTTGAGACTCAGAAAGAACGTGATGTGTGGAAGCATGCTATGACAGAAGTGAGAAAGCGAGGAGAGATGAGCAAAGTGGCTAGGGGCCAGATCATGCACCACATTTTGATGCTCATGAAGAATTTGGGGTCTAACTGAGGTACAAGGGGAAGCCAACAGAGGTTTTAGAATGACAAGAGATCTGACCTGATTTACATTATAAAAGAGCAATCTGGTTGCTGTGTGGAGCCACAAATAACATGGGGAGAAAGTGAACCCAGAAAGACCAGACAAGGTACTATTTTCATAATCCAGGTGAAGGAGAATGAGTGTGACTTGTAAGCTAGGAACCATCTAGATGGGGAGAAAAGGGACAGATGTAGGAGATATTTTGGAGGTAAGCCAACAAGAATTTGAAAAGGAGGAAAAAGGTTGTTTCTAAATGAAGAATACTTCAGTTTCTATCTTTAGTTCAAAATCCCTTTATGTCAACGGATAATAAATTAATTCTATAAATACATTTAAACTCATTAAAATTCTTTGGCTCTGTCTCCTTAAAGTTTTTCTATGGTAAATATAGTACATGCTTATTAAAGAAAGTTGTAGAATAGGAAAAGGAAAATTAAGAAAAAAGTATACATATATAATATATAAAACATGCAACACATGTACATATATGACCAGAACAACTATTTCCCCCCGAAATACAATTTGATCTTGTGTTTCCAAGGATGTTGTGCTGTCAGATTTTCTCCTCTCTTTCTGTAGCATCTTTCAAAAACCGAAAACCATTTATGAACTCTATCACAAACGCGAGGTGTGACCTTCATATATGGGAGGTGACTTCTGCCCATTGGGGCAAACGGACCTGGGAGTGCCCAGATGTCCTGGAATGTCAGGGGCTGGATGGAGGTGGCTCCCTCTCACCAAGGCCTTAAATATAACGCAAATTGCTGTAAGTCCTTTTTCAGCCTTATTTTGACGGGGGAGGAGAGGGGTTGTAGCTATTTACAGCAACAATTGTCTAAGCAAGCACTGAGTAATGCAGTCCCTTGGGAAAGCTAGTCTGGAGGAAACCTTTGTCTACAGGCAGTCGAGCTCTGTGTGTTTAAAAGCAGCTGGTGTGCGCTCTGCATCTACAGGAGAGACGAGTGTTTGCCTTCTCGGCCCTCTCTGTTTAAAGACTAAGGATTCCTTCGAGGTAAGGGAGGGGCGGAGTGAGTCCTTGGGGGGCCCTTCCAAGGAATGTGTCCCGTGGAGAGCAGCGGACGACTGCAGGAGTGTCTCCTCCCACTCCGTCCCCTTGCGCAGCGGAGGCTGGATGAAGTCCCCTGCGAGCCAGCGAGGCTGTAACGTGGCAAGTGAAGGACACCAGCTCAGAGCAGCATCCTCTCCCCTGCCGCGCGCAATAATGGATCTTTGCGTCCTATAAAGGGAAGATAATGCCCGGTTTAGCTTATAAATAGATGGTTGTACGCTCTCCCTGCGAAGCACTGACTGAGAGAGCCAAGCTGACTATTGATCTAATTTTAACTTACATTTTAGCACGAACCTTCTCCGCCTGCCTGTCACTGTTCGGCAGAGCGCAGGGCACGACTGTCTCAGGCCACCGCAAGAGGGCGGGCCACTCGTATTCCTGCTACCCTACCCGGCTGGCCTCTGCTTATATAGACAAACAATGCCCGCCTTTGTCGGTTTGGAAAAATAGGAGTTTGATTTTCCTGCACCCGGATGACCTCATCATTCATGAAAGTTAGAGGAAAGCAGGGAATTGGATGACAGGCAATCTGGGAAAATAAAGCTTGCATTTCGCCTTCTCCCACTCCGCCACCTACACAGAGCACTCCGGATGTACTTCTCCTTTAAAAAAACTCATTGCCGAAGCTGGGAAGTGGCGGACGGCGGTAGGAGTGGAACGTTAAATTCTTCTTGGTGCCCTGGCGCTGGGTGTGCTGAGGCTCTGTTTAGAAGGTTATCATCACCTACTCCCTGCCTATGGCAGGCCAGTGTAGCGATGCTCTCTAGAAAACAGTGGCCTGACTTGAAAGTATTAGCTATTCCTAAATATGATTCATCTCACCAAGGTTTGAATGATGGTCATCAGTAATGTTACACTGTTGGCTTGTAAACGTCAGATGTTTATGTCTTCAAATGAATAGGGTCAGTAATTAAAGCCTATCATGCTTGCTCGCCACCTTTTGGGACCATGAAGTATAGGGCAGAGTACATGTGATAGGAAGACAGACAGAGGACAAAGAAAGGTGCTTCCTAAGACATCCCCCAGCCCTAGAACTCAGCATTTGGACTTTCCTTCTGGGGTTGAGTGAAACATCTTACTAAATACAATCCAATGTTTATAAGCACTTGCTATGTGTCAGGCGTTGTACTAACCATTTCACATTGGCTACCTCCTTAAATCTTCAAGACCACCTATCAGTTAAGTTCTATGATGTTCCTCATTTTAGAGCTGAAAAAATTGTGGCCGAGTTTCTTGTCCAAAGTCAGGTAGCTGGAAAGGGGCGGAGCCAAATTCAGGCTTCAGCAGTGAGCGACCCCAGAGCCTTTGCTCTTAATCTCCATGTTATGTCTCGAAAACAAGCCTACCCTTGACAAAGTCTTAAACTTTCTGTAAACCTAAGCAAGGAAGGTTGCATGTGAAGAGAGGATGGCGACTTTCAAATCAGACCTGCCTAGGCCGGAACCAAAAGGCTCTCTGCTATCCTAGGCTAAAGAAGCACTTCTGCTGTAGAGTAGGGGAAATGTCTGTTTCTTTTTCCTAATGTATGCAGAAACGTGAGGTGTAATCAATTGTCCATCCACTTTGACTTATTAAGAGTATAAATACAGCTAAAACTTGCTACTATCAAGAAGTAACAAGAAAGATGAAAATAGTTTAAATCCATTTATTTATCACACTATTTGGAAATACAGCTTTTTACAACTATGATCATTGGGGGTATTTCATAATTATGGGTCTTGAGTGTTAAGCATAAACAGCTTTATCTGCTCAAATTCACTAATTTCTTTTAATCTCTTCAAATGATGAAATGTGTGTGAAATGTGTGGAAATCTTGCTTTCCAGTTTTGTTTAGACATAATTGATATACAGCACTGTATAGGTTTAAGGTAAACAACATAATGATTTCAAGTGGTAATTATTACTGTTATTTGCACAGCACTTTTTGAAGTATTTATTGTAGTTCCCAGAATTACCACAGTCTGTTCTATTACAAGGACAGTGATATTTAATGGCATAGTTTTCCAAAGAAGGACACATTCTGAACTATGATTTGTAGCAAAGTGTCTGAGGGCATTCGTCAGCTGCGATTGACATTTATGCAAGAAAAACGGCCATAATGCTTTTTAAATAAACAACTAGGTAAAAATAATGGCATGAGGAAATAGTTATGAATTATTCCTACAGTACGGAATCTAATCAGAGGACTGCCCATAATTCAATCAAATCACTTAAAGACTAAAAGCTGCTTTATCATGCAGTCACAGTTCTTTACAAAACTCTCCCCATATTGACTAATGCATATGTGACTTTCATTAAGAAAAAAAACCAAAAACAAAAATTAAAGAAAACTTATCTAAAAAAGACATCTCAAAACTGGAGGATTGTTGCATAATAAGAGGATGGTACTTTGATATTAATCTCCAATATTAATCATTGGGGGCAGGACGCCTGTGAAAGCAGAGAGGACCAGCCATATAAACAAAAGGAAGAGCTTAAGAGCTGGGAATACTCTTGATCAGGCTGGTCTTGAATAGGAAAATGTTTATTCTTTGAATAATAACAGTTATTTCTGATCCATATACCAAGATATCGACTGAAGCAGCACAGTTTTGAATTGTTTCTCCAGTCGAGTCTAGGCTTGTGCGGCCTGAACAAAGGCCTTGAACTCACGGACGTCTCTCTGGGATTAGGCATCCAGATTGTAACTATGAGACACAATGAGTTAACTGTCCTGGTTAGATTTATAGTCCCGGGCTTTGACCTCATCAGCAGACAGTGACCCTAAGTGCTCATCAGCAAGCAAGAGCATTGATAACCTAAGCTGCAAAAAAGAACACAGGAAGCACGGCAACCCCTTGCTGTAAGAGCAGACCTTTCCCCGCCGGTCAGCGGGCCTGGGGAGGCACTCTCCTCCTGGAAGTTATAAACAAAGGAAGTAAGAACACCTCTCTGAATAAACCAACACAGAAGCACCGCCCCCCCCCCCCACTTTTCATGCTGCTTATCTGGCCTTGGCAAACCGTCCATTGATGAGAAAGCATTAAGCATTTCTGGAAAAACAAAGTTTTCAGGAAGTCCCCGTCTTTTTCCATGGCCATCTTGATAGCCTTTGACGTGCTCAAGCATAAGAACGTGGTGCTTTCAACGTGTTTCCCTGTTGCACACACATCTTGTCTTTTTTGGGGGGGGTGGGGGATGGATAAAGAATTGAACTTGGCTTCTTGATGCTAATTAAGAAGAGAGAATGAACGTGTTTAAATTATTTTTACTTTTGTTTCAGACATAAATAACTTTTCCACTCTTCAGTCATTCCATTTGTCACCTTCCCCCTTTTATTTATTCATTTTGGAGCTGTGGCTTCCATGGTTTACCTGAAGAACCCTTACAGACGTGTCCTGTGCCACCCAGGCCCACTGCCGGGTAGGGGTGGGGCAGAGACAAGAGGGGCTGCCTGCTGCGCCCCTCCTCTGCTGCTTCTGTCCCTCTCTAAAAGCACACAGGGCAAGGCCAATCTTACTTTCTCTCCACTTTACATGAAAATTACCTCATTTGCAACCTTCAGAACTTTTTTAGTTGTAACAAAATGCCTGTGACAAACTCCACAACTGACTGGGACAGTATGTCACAACACTGTGCTTGGGAATTAAAGCTGTAATGTATTCCCATCCTCAGGATGAAGTGCAGGGCAGAATCTAAGTGTAAGTGCGGGGCTCCTAGAGAGCCCCGGGGCCCAGCAAGCATCACTTTAAACATTTAGAGCAAAGGTTTCTCTTTGAGTCAGTGAGTAATCTGTAAGAGTGAAAATCAACTCTTTAAGATCTGATGAAAATGAAAAGAAATACAATGTAAAGAAATATGAAAACAGTCCAGGTTACGATGGTATATTAAAACGGAGAAACTACATTGACCAAAGCACTAAATATTTGTTAAATCCTCACCCAAGCATACATTTATTGATCAGAGAGAGAGAGAGAGAGAGAGAGAGAGAGGGAAACGGTTGCCTCCCCTAAGCTCCCCAACAAAGAATCCTACTGGAGCCTTTATTGGTGTGTGTGACCCCGCTCCAACCAACTTAGCCATCCAGCCAGAGGAAGGCACTGAACTTTTAATAAAAGTTCCCTCCTCTTTAAAACAGAGAGAAGAATAGCACTTACCTCATAGGGCTATTAACACCTACAAAGCACTGTATATGCTATCTGCCACATAATAATCTTTCAGTAAAGGTTAACTACGTTACTGTTACTAGAAACCCCATTACTATAACCTGGACACAGCCTTTTTTGTGGTTAAACTGAAGGTAAACCCCAACACTGCTAATTTTATTAGCACTAAACTCACCCCCACTATGACATAACAATGGGAGGGAGAGGTGTTTATGGCCATCCGTTTAGCCAGTTCTGATCATTGTGGAGCCAGAATAGAGGCATAAAGTAATAGAAAATTAGCCTTCAAAAAAATTGGTGATTTCTACTGGAAGTGTAAATTGGGGCAAACCTTCTAAAGAGTGTTAAAACCTTAAAATGTGAATACCCTATGTCCCAGAAATCCCTTAATTATGAACTTATCTTATGAAAATAATCAGAGGTGTGTGAGAAGATATATGTGTAAGATTCTTCATCAAATTTTATTTATAACACTGAAAAACTGGAAGAGCCTTAATGTCCAACAATAAGCTGCTAGTTAAGTAAAATACGTACATTTATATGACGGGGTACTGCATAGACATTAAAAATTTTGTTGGAGAAGATTCTCTAGTGACAGGGACAAATGTTCCTGATATGCAGCCTGGTGGAAATGGCAGGTTACAAAGCAGTGTATTATAAAAATATTATTCACATACAAATGTAACAGTTGGCCTGAGGTATGCCAATGCAAATATTTTTAAAGCAAAGCTTGCTACATTCTCAAAACTTCATTGAATTTTCCAATCTACCGAGAGCATACATATTTGGGGGCTTATTGTTGTTTAAACTTTAGTCTGGTATGCTGATTTTTGTAATCCAATCTGGTTATTAAAGTCTTAGTTTCTTCCTGTTGAATATTCTGTCAAACTTCAGTATTATTAGCTGTCACTGTTCATAGTGCCAAGCTTTCTCTTTCTAAACTAACAGTGTCTACCCCACCTTCAGGAGCTCCAAGCATGGCAGGGAAGAAAGAGAAACCCTCCTTCCGAGCCTGCCCAGAGGATCGGTAGTGGGAGGGGGGCCTGGTCCTGAGCTTGTGCCCCCTTATTTCCATGACAGCCTCTGCTATGGCGTCTCGGTGTAAGCTCTGAGCGTGGTTTCCTGAGCCCATATTTGGTTTCACCTAGCCAGCTCACAGAACGTTCCGTCACCACAGAGGGACAGCTGTGTGTCCTTTTGGCCCCCACCCAGGAGGCGCTACACCTCCTATTTGGTAGCACGTACCCTTGATATGCTAATCTCTGTGCTCTCCTTAGACATCAGGGTCTTCCGAGAGTCCTGGAGAACTGAGAAAGGCGTGTCCCCTCCTCCTCTCTCTTTCAGGCACACTCCATGGTGAGCCCTGCGAGCACTGATTAATCAGTCCATCGATCTTTCTGCCTTCTGAAATCACTTGATAAGCAGGAACCCTCGATTTTAAAAGGTCATGTGTCCAACAGCTCCCTCACTTTCTGGGCTGATGGGGGCATGGTAGGGATGAGATGGGATGGTGGAAGACAACTCCCATGGAGTGGGAAAAGACAACGTGTCATCCCTGAAGGATCTCAGAGGACCATCCTCAGAATCCCTGCTAGGACTCCCTCTATTGAAAAATAATTGTAGCCCTGGTTGGTGTGACTCAGTGGATTGAAGGCTGGACTGTGAACCAGAGGGTCGCTGGTTCAATTCCCAGTCAGGGCACATGCCTGGGTTGCAGGCCAGGTCCCCAGTACGCGGTGTGTGAGAGGCAACCACACACTGATGTTTCTCTCCCTTTCTTTCTCCCTCCCTTCCCCTCTCTCTAAAAGTAAATATAATTTTTTAAAAATTTAAGTATATTTACATAAGATAAAATACTGTATTGTAAATGTAGCTTGCTGAGTATTAACAAATGCATACCTGCATATAATCATCACAATCAAGATACAGAATATTTCATTTGTTAAAAATGTCCCCTCTCATCACTTTGAAGTCAATTCCTGCTCCCATGTCCTAGGCAACTGCTCCTCTGCTTTCTATTCCTTGAGATTTGTTAGAATTCCACGGAAGTGGTGTAGTGCAGTGTGCATTTTCTTGGGTCAGGCTGAACACAATGTTTCTGAGATTCGTGCATGGTGTTGCTGTAGTTTGTTTCCTTTCATTGGTAAGTAATGTTCTATCGCATGGACACGTCCTGGTTTGTTCATTCACTTGCTGACAGATATTTGCGTTGTTTCCAGTTCGGGGTCATCACAAGTAAAGCTGCTATGGACACCCATACGGCACGTACACGTGTTCGTGTGGACGCATGTTCTAATTCTCTTGGGTAAATACCTAAGAGCGTGATGACTATGTCACATGATATTGTACATCTAACTTTATAAAATTGTCACATTGTTTTCCAGAGTGATTTTACCATTTTTTTTCATTTCTACTGGAAGTATGTAAAAATTCTAGTTCCTTCACATCCTGGCCAACACTTTCTTTTTGTCAGTCCTTACAATTTTAGCCTTTCTAGTAGATGAATAGTGGTATCCCCTTGCAGTTTTAATTTGCATTTTCTAATGACCAGTGATGGGGAGGAACTTTTCACGTGCTTATTAGCCTTTTGTAAGTCTTCTTTGACCAATTATCTGTTCAAATCTATTGCCCATTTTTAAAAATTAAACTTTTAATTTTATAATAGTTTTTTGATTTACACAAAAATTGCAAAGATAAAACAAGGAGTTCTCATATATCACACACCCAGTTTCCTCTACTGTTAACATCTTACATTAGTATGGCACATTTTTAAAAAACAGAACGGAAGTCTCTTGTTTGGTTTGACCTACGTACATTAACTCCTCCATTCGGTGCCACTGGCCGACTTTGCTTTGGCCAGCTCTACACGACATAGTTATTATGGAACGCTAATAAGCCCAAGTGGATACATTACTATTCACTTTCATACTGTATTCTGATTTCCTTTGTTTTCACCTAATGTCCTTCCCACCCCACCCCAGGATTCCGTCCAGGGTACTCCATTAAATATTTCATCATGTTTCCTGACGCTCTTCTAGACTTTGTCAATTTCTCAGACTTTACTTGGCTTTTGACGATCTTGACAGCTTGGGGAATATTAATGACCTATTTTATAGAAAGTCTCTCAATTGGTGTTTATCTGATATCTTTCACACGATTAGACTGGGGTTGGGAGATTTTTGGAAAAAGACCATGGAGTTAGAGTGTAATTTGCATTACTTCATATCAAACACAATATCAACATGACTGATCACTATTGACATTGACCTTGATCACATGGCTAAGGTTACGTTTCTCAGGCCTCTCCATTATACAGTTACTCCTTTCCCGCCTCCCCATAATGTACTCTTTGGAAGGGGGTCATTATGCACAACTCACATCTTAAGAATGAGAAGTAATACTTCACCTCACTGAAGTGGAATATATGAATAAATTATTTTGAATACTTCTGCATGGGAGATTTATTGATTTGCTCAGTAACTTATTTTTTCAGTCATTTATTTATATCAGTATTAACTCAGTATTTATTTTACACTTTGGATTATGATCCAGTACTACATTATTCATTTGTTGCTCGTATTGTTTCAGCTCTGGCCACTGGGAGTTTTCTCAGCTCCTGTGTCCGTCTGACATATTCTCACCAGTGTGCTTCTTTTTCTTGAGCACTTCTCTTCGGGAACTACAAGATGTATCTGGAAGAAAAGACATGATGAATTCATTCATTTGGATTTTATCCTACCCACTTACTGGCAAGTTTCAGACACTCGCACATCCTTTGGCTGCCAGGACCCCTCACCCCCCACCCATGATGTCATCTTTTGTTTGGGAACATAGTGCAAGACATGTAAAGAAACATCTCTCTGCATGTTTGCATGGTGCTTGGTTGGTGTTAGTGGGGAAGAGGTTCACAGTAACTGGGAGCCCTGTGACAACACTGAGTATAAGACTCTTCGTGCCAAGGCAACGGCGTGTCCTACATTAGCTATGCAGTGTAGGGCTGGCCGAAGAAAGTCAGACGAGATGGAGGAATTCACGTCCGTCCGTCAAACCAAACAAGTGACTTTCAGGCTGACTGTTACTGTAAATAAAGTTTTGTTAGAACACAGCCACTCATTCATTTGCACATTGTCTGTGCCAACTTTCATGCTCAAATGGCAGAGCTGCATAGTCATAAAGGTTAAGAAATACTTCTCTGGCCCTTAGCAGAAAAAGTTTCCTGACCACTGCTCTGTTTCTTGACCAGGGTAAATCTTACACAAGAGCAGGTCATTTTCGTCAGCAGCCTCTGGGGAAACAGAGAACCAACCACCCATCGTGCTGTCTCTACAAGTGACCTTCAGATTAGAATGAAAGGGCAGATGAAGTGCTTCCCAGATAAGCACAAGTTAAAGGAGTTCCTCGTCACCAAGCCCTTAGTATATGAAACATTAAAAGGACCTATCTAAGGAAAGGAAGATCAAAACTATGAACAGTAAAATGACAACAAACTCACAACTATCAACAAATGAACCTAAAAAAATAAAAGAAAGAAAAAAACAAAAACAAAAACTAAGCAAACAACTAGAACAGGAACAGAACAGAGAAATGGACATCACATGGAGGGTTTTCAGTGGGAAAGGGAAGGGAGGAATAGGGGGAAAAGGTACAGCAAAGAAGAAGCATAATTGGTAGTCATTAAATAGATGGGGAGAGGTCAAAAATGGTATAGGAAACAGAACTCAAAGAACTTATATGTACAACCCATGGACATGAACTAAGGGGGGCTGCTGGAGGGTTGGGGGTGCAAGGTGGAGGGGGAATAAAGGGAGAAAAGTTGGGAAAACTGTAATAGCATAACCAATAAAATGTACTTAAAAAAAAGAAGTCTTAAATACTTGTTTGGTTAGTTAAATAACACTGCTTATCTAATTCCCTTGGTTTGATCTCCTCTCTCTTATCTGAAACCAAAATTTACAATTATGCTTAATTGCTAAACAGGCTTACAGGTTAGAATTAAGTTAGAAAAATACAAGCTTTCTTCTTAATCAAAGGCCCTTACGCATTTAAGGAAGTGAGACACATCTAGATACCCCATGGGGCTTGCTTGGGTCATTTTGAAGTTTCTGCTCCCTGAACTTCAGGACATCTGTTCTGCAGGAATGCTTCAGGTAGTTAGTTTGTGTGGAGAAGACACCATAAGCATCACAAAGGTTTTCAAAATAAAATGCAAATTAGGTTTTAATGAAGTGAAATTATCGCAAAACCATGAAACGATCAGGTTACTTTCTCTTCTTTCTAATTGACCTGAGAGAGTTTTAATGTGTTTACTTTACTTTTTCCCTGTGGACGTACTTCAGAAGAAAATGCAGAGTGCTGAGAATGGCTATGAGAGCTATAAAGAGGGTCTAAGCCTGCAGGTAGCTACCCTAACTCAAGGACAAAGTGACTACCAGAAAGTTCTGTGGCCAAACCTAGCCGAAGCTGTGTTTGTCTTTGTGGCAGCTGGACCCAACCAGTGGGAAGACAGTCTTGTCTGGCCTTGATTGCTGGTTCAGCCACCCATCGTCTGTGAACGGGAGCAAATTCTGCAGTCTCTCTGAGCCTGCCCTGCAAAATGGGGATTGTGTGTGCCGTGCAAAGTCATTCTGAGGAGATAAAATAATAGATGTACAGTATCACTTGATAAAATCACTTGATAAACAGTTTTCATGACTGTTATTATTTCCAGGACACTGCAGAGCTACATACTCCAAAAGTAAGTGTCAGAGACTAGAGTGAGATGAGGCAGACCACAGGTATTCTGAAATGATCGCTGTGATCAGTTCACCTCCAAGAACCCTCTTCAATGCCTACAGCTGGCTTGGGCCTAGAGAAGGTTAAAGGAGCCCTGCTGTAGTATCCGTCAGCTCTCTGTGCTCCTCTCCCTCCGCACGGAACGTCAGGGACCTCTGTGACAAATTGCAGACATCCTTGGAGGAAATGCAGCCTCCAAGATAAGGAAGACTCAGACCACAGGGCAACTCACGGGCATGCGACACCCTGGTGGGGCTCTGCCTCTGATCAAAAGTATTTTCTCTAGCTCCAGAGAAACAAGTTAGAGTTGAAGCCAGAGCTTTACTCGGTTTCTCTTCTATTTCCCTTCACAGCTGATGGGCCTGGTTTAATCCTAAAGGTGCCCAAGTTAGTCGTCATCGTGTTCACCTCTCTGAGAGATCAGAAAACAGCCCAAGGTTGTGGACCCCATGCCCCACAGGGGGCCAGACCCGGGACGAGGCAGCGCAGGAGCTGTGGTGCGGCGCTGACTCCCAGGCCAGGCTGGCCCTGGGCGGGAGTAAAGCAAGCGGCTGCGCTTTGGGACTGCAGATGGAGGAGGGTGAACTTGCTTGGGGGCGGTAGGGGAGGGCGTATGTTAGTTTGCTAGGGCTGCCATAACAAAGTACCACAAACTGGGTGGCTTAAACAAGACATTCATTGTCTCACAGTTCTGGAACCTAGCAGTCCCAAATCAAGGTGTTGGCAGGGTTCTTCTTCCTCTGCCACCTGCAGAGGAGAATCCTTCTTTGCCTCTCAGAGCTCCTGGCATTTGTCATCAGCCCTTGGTGTGTTCCTGGATTCTTGACTCATCACTCCTTTCTCTGCCTTCATTGTCATATGACCACATCTGAACTTGATTACTTCCCCAAAGACCTCATCTCCAAATAAAGTCATAGGCAAAAGTTCCAGGATTAGGACTTCAACTTATCTTTTGGGGGAACAAAATTGAACCTGTAACAGGAGGAAAGAAGGGGAGGCAGTAGACCAAGGCCTTCAAGTCCTTCCAACCTTACCCTTCCCTGCAGTAAGACCCTAGGTCCTTCATACCTTTAACCTTTAGTCAGTGTTTTTCCAAGTGTGACGGCCAGCATTGCAGTCCCCTGCAGGCTCTTGCTCACAGTGTAGATTCCTAGTGGGGGGGGCGGGTGTACTCAGAAGATCTGCAGCCCCAGAATCTGTACTTTTTAGCCAGCCTGAGAGTCACAGCCTGCAGTAAAAAACTGGGGGGTTTGCTTTATCACCAGCCACTTTCACGACACAGTGAATAGATTTCAGATTTCTTTTGCAGTTAAGATGTCGATAAAGTAAAGGGAAAGAGAAAGCTTTAGGAACTTAGTGGGGATAAAGAAAAACAAGGATTTGAAGGAGGATGCTGGGAATCTTAGGAGGGAAAAAATCTGCCCTCTACTCTGTGTGGCTAACAATTGGCCGTGGACGGTAGCCTTAACGGTGGAAGCCAAGAGAAACGTCATTCAGCTGTGCAATTTCACATCAGGCAGCCGCGTTGCCTCTGCCCGCAGGCCGCCTGGCAATGTGGGCCACATACCAAACCTGACAAGGTCACAAAAGGCCTGCACGGTGGCCTTTCAAACTCAGAGACCAGAAGTGACCACAAAGGTCTGATCATAAAAATTCCTGACTAAAAGCACATCATGACCATAGTCACATCCTCGGCCTGCAGCTTCCTGAACCGCAGTGAACCTTTGCTTTCAAGGAGCCGATCTATAGCTTTTTTGCATCTAAGATAACATACCTTTGAAATGTCAGGGTAATCTCCTCCTCCAGACCCTTCAGGGCACAACCTCTCCACCGGAGCATGAGACAGACACACGCACCATCTCTCAGTGCTGTAAATGTAATTCAGTCTCCTGTCCCCACCAATGTAACAGAAGCACGCGTCTCTCAGCTCTACTTTTCATACAGTGCTAGAGAGTTCCCCACTTTTTCTCCCACCCCCTTAATCTACCACCGATGGACTTCACGTAACCTTCCCTGTGTCTCCTTTCTTCTAATGCATAAAATAAGCGGCAAAACTACCTTTCTCAGGAGCATTTTCTCGATCCGTTGGAATTTTGCCCCCTGGCAAAAAGTTGTCATAAGTTCGGTTCAAAATAAACTCATATAAATTCTTGACAGGCTGGATGTTACTATGACAGCAAGTCAGGGCAGTTGAGCCTGCAGGCCACGGCCTGTGTTCTCCACCCCTCCACATCTCACAGGGCACAGACAGATCCCCTCAGCCAGAACGCCATTACCTGAGTAAACCCTGATGATTTCTTGCTGACGTGAGAACGGGAAGGTGGTTCAGAATGAGCAATAGGGCCTGTCCTGCCCTATCTTTTAACAGGCAGAGCAAGCAGTGGATGCTTGGGGCAGCTAACTAGGAATAAGTCTTGCTTAGGCACCACTCCAGGGGTGAGAGTGCTGTAGCTTATGTTTTCTGCACACTCTGGGCACCAGAATTTTTACTGCAGAGGATATTGGTGAGGGGAAGGGTAGGGGGAAGAAGGGTGGTCAGCCCCACTCAAATACCCCTCCTTTGTAATATCTGAAGATGTTCCTTTCCCTGGAACTCAATGAAAACAATAAAAGGGAAAACTGAGAGTTATTGAACCATAACAATGTAATGAATTACCCACAATTCACTAAATGCACAGCAAGCTATAAATAGCAGAGTAATATCCTTGGCGTGCCACTGATGTTTCCTGTTAGGAAGGTCCTGGCCCGGCGAACATATGAAGGAGACCCAAGGTGCCTCTTCTTCAGTCTCTTTTCAACATTGCTTAAGAATTTAGCTTCCCGGGAGGCCAGTGGTTCTTTTGTAGAGGAGAACTATATAGAAATGTATTCAAGAAATGCGTCATTAGTCTTGAGCAAAGTAGAGAAGGGGAGATGTCCCACAAAGCGGTAATGAAAGAACTAAATAGATTTTGCATTCCCAGGAGGAAAGGCACAATTAAAGTCCATGGAAATAGACAAAGGGAATTGGAAAAGGAAAGGCATCTCATGGCCACTCACAGAAGGGGTTGGGTTAGGGGTAAAGATTCTGTGGCTTTCAGGGAAGGAAACGGCCAAGAAGGAGCTGGGGAATGTAACCAGCTCTATACTTTTATGTTTTGGGTTTAGAATGCTGGGATATGGCTCTGTCTTCCACAGTTGATAAATTGATACGTGGAATACGAGTTGAACTTGAACAAGCGGAGTTATGAAACTTTGGACTGCCTTTGCCTCCAAGCTGGCCCATGTGGTAGAATTCCCACAGTTGGAAGTGTAGCACCCACCCTGGATCTGAACCCAAAGTCCTTCGGTCTGAATCCTAACTCTGCACTAAATTGTTACAGAACCCCAGTCAAATTTATTTAGCTTATCTGTTTCTTAGTCACAAAGACCTTAGCTACACAATAGGGATAAAAACAGTACTTACCTCAAAGTGTTGCTGTAAAATTGAATTAATCTGTATAAAATAGAAAAGTGCCGGGGGCATACATATGAAGACCCAATATTTGTTATTTATAAAGTAATTGGCCAAAGTTGCCTTCAAGGTCTGGTTCAGTTCTGGTTTGGACTTGAGGTCTGATTCTACATTGTCTTCTGATTCTCTTCTAAATGTCACACTTACTCACATTTTCCAGTGTTTCGCCACAACCCATGCTGGGTGAACAGGTCTTCACAACAGGCTGAGTCAAACTGCAGAGAATGGGCCTGCATTTGTTCACAGTTCAGAGTCTTTAAGTCTTTTTTGTGTTCCCTATATCCAGCAATTTCGGTTTCTAAGTGTTACTGCATAGACTTAGGCAAACTTTTCATCTTCAAGAGGAAGGTCTTTCCAGCAAAATGTCTGATGGTAGCTTCCCACCAATGCCTTTTCCCACTTTCTCTGCTTTGGTGGGATGGGCGTGTGGACTCTCCTAGCTTTAGGTGGAAAGAGAGAAACTTCTAGGATGCATTCATTCATCCTAAAAGCTCCCCTACTACTCAGAACTCATTTCCTCAATGTGTACTTCCCATGTTGTACTAGCTTAGTCAATAATCTCTTTCTCGCTCTTTTCCCCACCTTATTGCACTGCCCTATCCATCTCTCAAGTCTTTCAATGTAATAAAAATGTCCACAGAGAGCAGTGTCCCAAACTGTTAATATTTAATGAGTTTGAGTCTACGTGTAAGTGCTTCATCTGCAGTGTGATCTGATAGGTCCGCAATGCTGTAGCAATCCCAAATATCACCTGCTATAGCTTCTCCCAAAGTCTGAAGTTTCTACGATTAAACCCCTTCCTCTGGCTTAGGGAGAAAGGCATTCTCTCCCCCAAACTCCTGTAAACATGTAACTCTCTTCCTAGGACAGGTAACTCACTGGCAACATTCCCACGGTTTGTCAGGTTCCCACCTGACACGGTGTGGCTGCAGTCTCCAGGGTGCCAAATCATTCTGTGGAGGAGCAAGAGGTATGATGTAACAAAAAGAAAAATTCTTTTGCCCAGCGGGCTCCACCCATCAAAGGGAAGGGGCTGCAGAGGGGCTGGCCGGGGATCGTCCTGTGGTGTCTGGACCCTGGCAGGATTCAGTCATCGGATGGGGAGGGATGTGTGGGGGTGGACAGTCCCAAAGGGTGAATCGGGAAACACCAAAGATGCACTCAATTTGCTGGCAGAAGGCCCTCTATGAAAAATACTGTTTAGTTTTGGTTTTAATTTCTAAAAGGCATGCTTTATGTTTTAGGAAATTTCTATTTTATTACAACTTGAAAGGGCATATATTCATTAAGTAACACTGTGCCAAAAGATGACATTACTCAAGATGTTGGAACTAATGTGCAGACATTTCCTTGAAGAGGATGCACTTCAGGTCCTTCTCTTACTTTCAGCTCCCCTGAGACAGCGGCGCCCAGACGCTGGGCTGCAGGGTCCGTTCCCACTGGGGTATCATTCCTTTCCAGTTCTGATTCCTTCCTCTCTCTCAGTGGCCCTGGGGTTCTCCACCCTTCGGCACAGAGCACCCCTAAGTGGTTAGTTCACTATATCCTTCCTAATAAGACTCTAACCTGAAATTTTATTATTGTGCATTTTGAATTTTACTGTTATTACAATGAAGTCAGTGACAAAAGAGCAAATTTACATGGCTAATGTGAAGTGCACACAGAGCACAGAACAATTAAACGAATACAAGAGAATTCCTTTTCAAATCTTCTATAATGTTTTGCAGATCTCTGCATTGGGGAAATGTGAGAGGAGTTTCCCCCCTTCCCTTCTTTTCTTTTCTTTTTTAAAGAAGGCGGGGGCAGAGTGGGAAAACCTTGAACTTTGGACCCAGACCCAAGGGAATTTGAACCAACTCTGCCTTTTGCTTGGAATGTGGCAAGGCAAGCTTCATAAACTCTGATTTGTGCCCACTCAGCACAGACAGAAATCTCTCTGTTGTAAGAATTAGAAGTAATTCTTAAATCCTGGATTTTCTTGAGAACTAAATAAGGAATATATGTCAAATAACTAGTATAGTGCCTTGCCTGCCATTTAGCAAGAGCTAAATGCCATGTGTTCTTATTAATATTATCAATAAAGATGATCTGATATAAGGCAGAAAACTAGAGATGAAAAATGTAAGCCAGGCAATAAAATATTATTCAGTGCTAAAGAGGAATGAGTTTATCAAACCGTGAAAAGACATGGAGGAAACTTAAACGCAAATTACTATGTGAAAGAGGCCAATGTGGAAGGACTGTATTCTGTATGATTCCAATTATATGGCATTCTAGAAAAGGCAGAACTGTGGAGACAGAAAAAGATCAGTGGTTGCCAGGTGTCGGGGGTGGTGAGCTGAAGAGGAAAAGCACAGAGGATTTTTAGGACAGTGAAAAATACTCTGTATGCAACTACAATGATGGATGCATGTAATTATACTTCTGTCCAAGCTCATACAATGTACAAACCAAGAGTAAACCCTAAAATAAACTATGGAAATGGGTGATTATTATGTTTCAGTGTAAGTTCATCAATTTTAATGCACGTGCCTCTTCGTGAGGGATGCTAATAATGGGGAGCTGTGCATGTGTGGGACAAGATGGGAACGTGGGAAATCTCTGTACTTTCTTCTCCATTTGGCTGTGAAGCTAAAACTGCTCTAAAAAAATAAAGTCTTAAAAAAAAATGTAAACCAGACAAGGAACAGAGAAGAAACACTGAGCAGAGAGGAGTTAAGTTAAATTCTCCCCCAGCCTGAGTTAAGGTCCTGACTTTCACAACTCTGGGCTCCAGCAGCAGAGGAGAGATGAGTTCCGCCCAGGGCAGGGATAGCACAGCTTGGAAGAAAACGAGAGGAAGGGAGGAGAGTGCGCAGGCTTTCAGGCAGCCACACTGTAACAGCATCTGGTAATAGCTTGAAAATGGGAGATTCCATTATCATAAAAGCATGCAAACAAGGAAGTGGAGACATAGTCATTGTTTTAAAGTCACTTAGTCAATAACACTTATCTTTTTATCTGATTATGAAAGTAGTATATGTTCATATTAAAAAATTGGAATATACACAAAAACACAAAGACTAAAATGAAAATCATCTGTAACACAAAGAAGACCATTAATCATTTAGGAGAAGTTCTTAGTCTTTTAAATATAAATATGTACACGAGGTGTGTCCAGAAAAAGTCCAGCCATTGTTAATATAACGAGAACAGTTTTAGCAGCATCGATGTAGCCTGGCAGCCAAGGAGAGTGGACTGGAATGCACATGCGTGAACAATGACGACTTCACTGTACTAGTCAGTGGGGACGATAGACACTGTCAAGCGAATGCATGTAATGTGTGGCTGCCTCTTTAAAATGACTGAGCAAGTAGAGCAACAAGTCTGCATCCAATTTTGCATTAAGTTTGAACATTCCTCCATGAAAACTATTTGGATGATTCAGAAGGCTGCAGCTATGGGCAACTGGTGATTGGCAGCCTCATCACGACAATGCACCCCACTCATGCCCCCCAACAGCCCAAATTTGGTACCCTGGGACTTCTGGGTTTTCCTAAAACTAAAATCACCTTTGGAAGGGAAGAGATTTCAGATCACCAATGAGATTCAGGAAAATGTGACAGGGCAACTGATGGTAATTGGGAGAACTGTGTGAGGTCCCAGGGTGCCAACTTTGAAGGGAATGGAGGCATCATTATCCTACATACAACGTTTCTTGTATCTTGTATCCTCTTCAATAAATGTCTCTATTTTTCATATTACATGGCTGGATACCTTATGGACAGGCATTTTATATATGTATACACACACACACACATATATATATACACACACACATATGTATACATTTACTTTTTTTATTCTGCAAATTTGAGTTTATTTTACAAAGTAGCATTTTACCTTTTCACTCGATTATATAATGTAAATATTGTGCTGTATCATTAAATATTCTTCTAGAACATCTTTTTAAAAATGTGTAATTAAAATTCTCACCCATATAAAAGTATAGTGACTAGAATAATGAATCCCCATGTGCCCATCACTCATATTCAACAATATCAAATTATGGCCTTTCCAAATTACGTTTCTTTTGTTTATACACTGTTGACTTCCCATCAACCCTTGGATTTTCTTGAAGCAAATCTCATATACCTTGGAATTTTCTCTACAAATATTTTAGTATGTCTTATCTCTAGAAGAAATGAAATTCTTTTAGAAATATGTTTATAATAACATTATCACACCTAAGAAAATAGTAACAATTTCTTGATAGCATCAAATTGCTTTTAGTGTTTAGTTATAATATGACTGGTTGTCATATTTAACTGTTTATACCAGGGTCTGATTTGGGATATGTATGATGTTAGGCAAAAACCTTGTGTTTAAACTGGAGGTATTAATACGAACTCACACTGTATTTTATCTAAAACCAGCATAGAGTTTTTAAAACTCTGTACATGGATCCCTGGCTGATGTGACTCAGTGGATTGAGCACCAGCCTGTGAACCTAAGGGTCACCAGTTCAATTCCCAGTCTAGGGCACATGCCTAGGTTGTGGGCCAGGTCTCCAGTAGGGGGCATGCAAAAGGCAACCACACATTGATGTTTCTCTCCCTCTTTTTCTCCCTCCCTTCCCTTCTCTAAAAATAAATAAATAAAACCTTTAAAAAGAGAGAGAGAAAAAATTAAAAAAAAAAACACCTCTGTAGACAGAAAAGGCCTAGAAATGATGACTAGCCCAGTCCCAAAGAACACTCTAGTGCCAAGATTATAGATTCTAAATACCATTTTCCACGAATAGAAACGAGGGTGCCTTAGAGCAGAGGTCTCCAACCTCCCCCTTCCCATCCGTGGATGCCCTCTCATTACCACCTGAGCTCTGTCTCCTGTCTCACACCCACTTCCCCAGTCTGTGGAAAAATTGTCTTCCACAAAACCTGTCCCTGGTGCCAAAAAGGTTGGGGACTGCTGCCTTAGAGGAATGTCCAGATCTGGGGGAGAAAATGAACAAGGTGAGTCTGAAACGCCTTATACCAGAAAGCAAAGAAAATGTGAAAGGTCATTAGGTTTATGTCCAAAGCACTCAGGAGTGTGCATAGGTTCCCTGTGGTCAACTACGTGACCCTATAATAAGATAACATCAATACAGATGACTGTGATAGACTGAAATGGTCAAACACGTGCAAACCCAGGAGTTCGCAATGTTATCTCCCCCTACTTCAAAGTACTCATAGGTAACTTTAACAGATAATAGGAAAAAGACTTTATTTGGATAATAAGCAATTAAAGAGGAAGCATCAAGTATTCATTTTGCCAATTCTTTACAAACTGTACCTTAACATAAACAAATGAGAAAAATTCCTCTTTATATAATATTCCAACTCATAAAGGGGGAAATGATAGTAGCCTTTATGATTTAATGATGGCGGAGGCAGGCGGAGGCTGGAAGGTTATGGATGTACTTGATTATAGGTGGGGTGTTCACACACGTGCTCACTAGGCCCTCTGTGGTGGGATGCATGTGGCCAGCAGCAGTGCTGGCCAGGCAGCTCAGGGGCTGGGAGGGAATTCTACTGCCTGAGTGTCTCTGGCTTCTGTGCAAAGGAAAGAACATGAGTCAGAGATCTTATGTGTACTCTTATTCCAGCCCTACGGATGTTAGGGGTGTGCCAGACTGGTCTAAAGAGTTCTCAGGGTGGTCTTCCGCAAGCAGCGGGAGCCAGGGGAGAGCTGGGCACAGACATGCCGTGAACTGAACGTGGCTTAGGAGGATTGCTTTAGCAGCCCTAAGGAGGAAGGACTGACGGGGGCGGGAAGGGAGGTAGGCCGCTCTGCTCGGAGGCTCTTGCAATAATATAAATAAAAAGTGATGAAGCAGCTGACGTGGGGGTGGGAAGGAATACAGGAAAAGTCTAACACCATTAATCTCCAGTTCTGAAGAATTCCAGTACTCCTCAAACATTTCCAGGTCATAAAATGATGATGGTAATTACATTCAAGAATCATTTCAAAAATTTTGGATTTCATACCTACATATGGCTTCAAAGGAGGAAAGCGGGGGCACAAGTGACAGTGCTGCATCTGGGGAGAGGGCCCAGGTGACGGCTACAGCAGAGGGAGCTTTAACCGCCGGATGTACAGCTGATAAGAGAAAGCTAACTGTGAAATTACGGTGATGGAGAAAAGGGAATTTTCAGCACGGGAGGGGGAAGGCAGATGGGGGCACTGCGAAATTAAGGAATAAGGCAGGGTAGTTATTCATAGCTATTCTTCTGTTATAACTCTGAAATACATGTGCTTAAAAATGAATAGAATGTAATCAATCTGAAATAGAAAAGCATTAAAGCTCGGAAATATGGAAACATGAGAAATGGCCCTGAGTTAAATGTGTTTAAAATGGGTTTTAGGGCTTTCTTTGGTCCATATAAGTTACCTTAATGAAATATTTTAATAAAACCCTTTGAAAAAAAGTAGTCATTTGATTTTTTGGAAGAAAATATAGCTACTGATTCCAGACAAACTGGAGAGTTGAAAATGAAGAAAATTGTTGCAGAGCTCCAAGGGACAGGTGCTCTCGCCTCAGTGTGGGCGCCGAGTTTTGTGGTGCAGAGGGTGCCCCTGTTCTCAACACCAGGGCTCTCTGCCCTTCCCGGGTGAGGTTTCCCAGGTGCAGACCTTGAGATGAATGCTGTGACAAAGGCACTTCTCTACTGAAGAGGGCAGCTGGAGGTGGTCATCAGCCAGCATTGCAGCGTCCGGGGGACAGGGCAGAGCTGGGCGGGGCACTGAGGGCACCCACTCCAGCATCTAACCGCCTCCACTCAGAGACACATCCTGCACCAACAAGTCATGTGCTTTCACCAAACTCAAAGTCGAAAGACAGCGAGGCAGTGTAGTGCAGAGAGAAAAATCCCTTTGATGGAGGGAGCCCACCTGGACAAAGGTTTCTCTCCCACCAAAGCTGGGAGACTTCGGACAAATTACTGTGCTCCCTCCAAGCTTGCTTCTTTATGCAAACATGAAAATGTCTATTTTGAGTCATGGTAGAAAATAAATATGAGAAAGTACAGTTATACATATATACAAGTGAATCATATATTCATTTCTTCATATCAATAGAAAAAGGTCTGGAATGCTATCCACTGAGGTTAGTTGTGAGCTTTCCATGAGCGAAGGTGCTGTGAACAGTCACAGAGAAATACAACAGCGTGGCAAAGACCTCGCAGCCAAACTGTCCTAGGACTTAGGGAAAGTTGTTCAACCCCTCTGTGCCTCAGTTTCCTTATCTGTAGGATGAGGCAGGAAAAAACCTACCTCAGAATTGCCTTGAGAATTAAGTGGGCTAACCTAGGAAATCATTTACAATAGCACAGAGCATGTAGTAAGAGCATCATAACTATTAGATATTTATATTAATTTTGCTTATTTCTGCTTTCTAATTGCTCTACAGTGACTACATATTAAAAATGTTTAACACCCCCAAAGTTCTTTGTAACATATGCACTGTTAATAACTGGCAGACATTTTAATTAATTTCTATTCTAACCAGAAATCAAATAATTAAAACTGTTAAAGCAATACATCAAACAGAGCACAATAGCCATAAGCTTTCTACTGCACTATTCAAAATAAATAAATAACGTTTCTTAGGGCTGAAGTTCATATATTTGCATGAGTTTGGGCTGCAGTTATCTTTATCTCGCCTTTTGCGCAGCACTGAGCCCCGAAGTCCTGCATTGCACCCTTGCGTGTTCATAGTAACTCCCTGTGGACGCAGCGTCAGTATTTCAGCTGTCAGTGCTGGCGGTAACCTCGCTCAGTTGTCCAAGCTGTGCAGTGCTTTTTTTTTTTTTTAAGGGTATAAAAAGGTGCCAGCTGCTGCCTCACTCATCATGGATAAATGAATACAAAGTGTTTGAACCATCAGCGGCTCCTGACAGACTATGAGCCCAGGGGACAATCACGCTCTCCTGAGACCCAGCACCACCGCCGCAGCCTCATGCTGCCCTGGCCCCACGCAAGCTCAGCACGTTCTCCACAAGCTGGTCGTTGCCGACCAGCACTTGCCTAAGGGGTGCGTCCAAGACAGTCAGTTGCTGTTTCATCCAGAATATTCAGCTGGCTGAGCAAGTTCAATGTTGAGGAAATTTATCATTTGAACTGTTCAATTCCCTGGGAAGTTTCTTCTTACTGTTCATGAGGAATGAAGAAATGGCAGTGTACCTCTCTTTCTCTCTCTCTCTCTATCTCTCTCTCTCTCTCTCTCTCTCACACACACACACACACACACACACACACACACACACGCGCGCGCGCGCGCTTTAGATCAAATTATCATCAAGAAGCCAGTTGGATACCTCTTAAAATGGGCTGCAGCAATCACGCTTTCAATCCAGCCACTACACTTTGTAAGTAATTGCAAGCCAGGGCCAAGCCACAAATACCACTAAATACAGATATTATCGCTCCCAACGCCCACGAGTGCCATCATAATAATGAACTACCAATATACTCTGATTCCTCCGTCACGTGGACTACACTTTGCACAAGGACTTTTAAAGTCCAGACTGAGCAAGGCGTTCTCCAGACTGTAAGATTTCTTCGGAGAGTAGATGAATTCAGAAGTACAAAGTTAATTGAGGTAAAATAAAAATGGTGATGGATTTATTCTAAATTTAGAGAACAGAAAGATTTTTCTTTTTTGGTTCAGCTTTTTCCCTGCAAGGTTTCTTTCTGTCTTTTTCCAGTGAGTCTTTTAGCATAACTCTCCAGACCTAATTGGCAAACAGAAATAAATAAATCATGGGCACCCACCCAAGCATTCTGAGGGAATTTATAGCTGGAATGTGTACATATTGATCAAAACAGGCATCCTGCCATTGTTGATGCGGACCCTGGCAGACAGACCTCGGAAAACTGAGCAAAATTATAACACCATAAATTGTGGGATCACTAAACATTTCAGCACACACCACAAATAAAGCAATACGGTTTCTACCAGTGGAAATTATTCCTGATAGAGCCTCCAGTCTGTTTTGAGGCATTAGGCATGAACATATGAGCTATTAGGGAACTTGTTTGATTTCCCTTTTTAAAAGACCTTCAATGAGATTTCATTTTAAAGGTAATTTCAGACCCAGTTAGGGTGGGGACCCACTAAGAAGAATGTTTTGTTAAGAAATAAAGATTTTGAAACAAATCAAAGTTTAGGAGCAAACAAGTGTTCTCTGGACAGAGAAACATGAGAAACAGAGTCTTCAGGAAAAAGTGTCATTTAACATATTTTATAAATGTTCAGAGAGAGGGAATACAAAAAAATGTAGTACCTTCTTGATTTAAAGACATTAAACTTTTTAGGTAGTTTCATGGCATACTGAAGGAAGGGATTGACTCTGCATGGGACATAATGTGGCATTTGAGCTCCAGGATGAGTACGTCAACAGAAACACCTGTAAGAAAAACAAGAACAAAAAATTACTTATAAGATTATAGAGTCTGACATGATCATCCAGTGTCTTTTAGTCTGTCCGAAGAGGGAGAAGTTGCATTATAACGTGCCCCAAAGACATGGGACCAATGTGCTGCTAAGCGGAAGACAACCATTGGTGATTAGAATAAGAATTAGAAACACAATGGAAAATATTCCCCAACCTTTGCACAAAATCATGTTGCACGCACATTTGGAAAACTGCTTCAATTTTGGACATCAAGGAATTCTGTGAAGCAACTGGGTAGGGAAAACCTCCTGTGAGGACAGAAGGCCTGGTTCAAATATGAGGAGAGACACACACATCTCGAACATTAGACTCAGATGAAAGGGACACTCATGCAATAAAATTCTCAGGGGTATCAAAAAGATCCATATGGACTTCGTCACTATCCTCCCTTTTGCATTTCCGATTTTTATTTTCTCACCTCCATTTCACTTTTCAATCATTTAATTGCACATACACACCCAATGCTCCAGAGAAATAACTCTTTCTAAAGGAAGTGACGGTTTCCTAATTCTAGATCCAATATCAAATTTTCTCTCATTTATTTGATCTTTCCCCCTTCACTGTTTCATTCTTGAAACTCTCTCATGCTGGTTTTCTTTCTGTCTCTCTGATTACTTCTTGTCCCTCCACTAACTCCTCTCCCTCTACTTGACCCTTCAGCTAGGGTATCTTACCTCTTCTCAAGTTACATGCCTACTCATGATCTTAACTGTGCCAAAATTTTAATTACAAACTATCCTCTACCTATTTCCTAAATCCCCTTTCTCTCCACCATCTCTCCCCTCAGCTCTATATCCGTATGTTCTGTATGTTCAGTTATCCACTGGACACTCCAGTTGAATGTCCCTTACAAATACAAAGACAACATGCCTATGTGACCAAACTCAATGTTCTCCCTGCACCCCTGGCCTACTTCTCCTCGGTCTCTGTCCCAATGGATAGGATCGCTGCCGGAGCTCTTGCTGGCACATCTGGGTCTTGGGTGAATTACAAAAAGGCACCCTTTCCTAGGCTGGCTCAGCCCTACACCATACTGGACAATGGCACTCATGGAAGACTTTAGCCCTCACACCGCCCCTGCCAGGTGTCTTTACAGAGTGTAAAGACTACAGGGCAGTTTATAGCAGGTAGTCCTGTCATCTCCTTATCAGTCATCATCTCTGTTACTACTCAGGCATCGAGTTCTGTCCATTTTGACTTAGAAATGTCTGTACTATATGAAAAATGTGTTTCTTAATAACCACCTCTGAACTCATACAGTATGTACTAGCAAGACTTAGGGTTTTTTTTTTCTTATTTCTTGAAATAAACAAGCATCAGTAGAAATTCTAACATTTTTTATCTTTGGGGTACTATAAAAAAATACCATAGACCAGGTGGTTTAAATAACAACATTTCTTACAGTTCTCAAGGCTGAGATCAGGGTGTCAGCATGGTCAGGTTCTTGCTGAGGAGTCTCTTTCAGCTTGTGAAGTGCGTATTTCTCATGGTATGTCAGAGAGAGAGCAGAAGGAAGCTCTCTCATGACTTTTATAAGGGCACTAACCCTGTTCGTGAGGGCGCCACCCTCATGTCCTCATCTAATTCTAATCACCTCCCAAAGTCCCCACCTCCTAATACCATCATTTTGGGAGTAGGGTTTCATCATATGAATTTAGGAGGAGACACAAACATTCAGTTTATAACATATTTCTTCAGTCAGTACAGTAGGTCACTTATTAGGGTAAAGTGTTATCCCACTCTAGAGACTACTGATAATAAAGTCCAAACTTACAACATGATGTAAAAGACCTTTAACAACCGGTCTAACAAAATGCCTTTCCCGCCGCAGGTTTCACCCACCCATTATCGGTCCACCCAGGGCACAGTACTTGGTGTTTCTTGAACGGATCCACATGGCTTCCTGCTTCTGTTCATTCGCACATGTCATGACTGTCTGGGGTCTCCTTAGCCCTCCTTTCCCTAGTGCATGCTTCCTCATCTTTCAGGGCTTAGATCGAAGGTTAATTATTGTGTCAAACTTCCTCCAATCCTTCTCTCACCCTCTCCTGCCCCAGCTGCCACCCAGGGAAGAGTTACTACCTCCTTCTGCCAGGACCCTATAGCTCAGCTCTTTCCACATGAAATATGCACAACTCTCATACTAATTGGTTAGTTATTTTTTTACATGACTTCCCTCATTAGATTTTACTCTTTCTGAAGTAGATATCATGAGTTATTCATCTTTGTATATCAAAGGCTTAGGATTGTTTGATACATTTGTACATACCTTGTGAAGGCTGAATAAATGGATGAATAAATAAAATGAAGGGATAGGTTAAGTTAAAGTTCTCTTCAAATAACTGGGCTGCCCAGGAAGCAGAAGGTTCCCTTTCCCTGTGTCCAAGCAGAGGCTGGTAGAAGGAATCCAAACATTGACTGGATATGTTGTGTAGATATGCTTTAACACACGTGAACAACGTGTGTGCGCCCAAAGCCCCTTTTAACTTCAAAATGTCATTTCAGCCCCCAGTAGGACACCTTCAGTCTCTGATGGAAAGAACTGAGGTCCTATAAGTCTGCTATTTAATTTTAGCAGACACAAATATGGTAAAATTACTTCTGTCCCCTAATTCTATTGTTCATTGTAGTGGTTTTAAAATGCACACAAATCCTTTTCATTGCTTCCTTCAAGAGATAGAGCCTAATTTCCTTCTCCTTGAATGTGGGCTGGACTTTTCAGACTCACTTCTAAGAAATAAACTCAAGTGGAGGTGGTGGTGTGAGGCTTAAAGAGCTTAGAATTTCAGATCATGAAAGACACTGTGGCCTCCTTCTCAGTGGCCTATTCTCTCTTAGGCTATATGTTCAGGGGCAGGCTGGTGCCATGTGAGGACATTCAAGCCCCCCACAGAGAAGCCCATGCGGTACCAAAGTGCAGAGTCCTGCCAACAGCCATGTAATGAGCCATCTGGGGGCAGATCCTCTCGCCCCAGCCAACCCTTCAGATGACTGCGGCCCTAGAACATATTGAGTGCTACTTGGGAAGAGACCCTGAGCCAGACTACCCAACTAAGAAGCTGAGTTAGGGAATACACATTCCTTCCCCTCAGAAACTCCATGAGATGATAAATATTGTTTTATACTGCTAACCTTGGGGCTAATTGGTTAGACTGTAGAAGGTAGCAGCATATGCATCGACTTTCCTTGTTTTGAACAACTCCCAGAATATTAGAAATAAGTTCTCCTTCCTCTCTGCAATCCTCTGGAAAAAGATAACTTCAAGGTTAAAAAAAATGGAAATAACATTTTCCAAGGCAGAAAGTACATATGCAGAATTCACTAACCCATGAGGTACATAATAGACTGAATGTATTCTTAGGTTTGCGAAGGGCTTAGCTACATTTGTGGATGCTATTCATTTATTAATTCATTCACTTTAAAGCACCTATTGGTGTCAGTCATTATGCTCGAAAGCGGTAGAATCTTATCTGGTTATTAAGAAAAAATGACTTCTGCTTGGAGGAGGCAACTGTAGCACTCCGAGTCTGATGCACGGGCAGACATCCACGCCCTCCTTCAATCCACACCCCAGCGGCCCTCTGGGAGAGGAACAGAGGGGCGGGCCTAAAGTTTGGGACCAGGGGAGGATTAATCATGCTTTCGTAGTTAAGGTTTTTGAGTTGATCATTTACTGACTTCTAAATGGTAACCCTGTTGTTTTTTATCTCTGTAGCTTCCAATAAAGTTCTTTTCACTTTCAGGGACTAAGTGTGCCCTCTCCACAGAGCACTGCAGACATGAAAAGCAAAAGCACGTATCACAGAACCCCAGTGCTGTCAAAAAGCTACAGCCCATCATGCTTTTCCCAGCCAGAAATTTTTAGACACTTGAACAGAATACTTGTGGCATAGATGAAAAATGAATTTCATCTAAGTTAAGCAGAGTAAACGAGGAAAAAACCCCTCAAAGTTCAAAGAACTGTGTAAGAGATACTCTAAGGACTTGGATTATATCAATGCTTGTAGGATATGAGTGTTTTCATACAGTGCTATTAAGAAACCTGCAATTAAGGTGTTGGAGATTTTTCTTAAACACACAGGCGCACATACACTCGCAGGGAAATCAATCCCCTCTTATAAAAGAACAGTGGTGGCTTTTCTCTGTGGTTTCTGTGCCCCAGGAAGGCACGGCGCTTCTTGTGCAGGAGCAGCCCCCCTCAAGTCAAGTCAATGTCACCTGTGGAAAGATATAATTTGCTGTACCATTGAGAGCTCAAAGGCAGTGACACCTCCACAGGAGCCTGCCGCATCTCCTACAAACCCCAAACAAAGATTATCAAAAACCTTGTCAGTGAGCAGGGGAAACGTGCTTTCTCATGTAGAGCCAAGGAGGGCATGTATGTGACACTCCTGGCATCACCTAACAAGGTACGTGGGCAGGCTGCATGCCTGCATCCTCTCTGGAATTAAGCCACCCAGACTTTTCTAAAGGGCACCGAAGTCACCCTTACCACGTGAGCACGGCCAATGCCATGGCCAGGGCTCTCTTCCCAGTGCTGACCCACAATGGAAGCGTTTCAATAATTTAGGCCCGCTGTCTCTGAGAAAGCAGTCTACACCCTGTTAAACTTTAGCAAATGAGACTCAACCCAAAAAGACTGATATGGGTAGAACCAGAATCTCGTATCACACCTTTAGGACAGTGGTTCTCAGAGTGTGGCCCCTGGACCAGCAGCATGGGCAGCACCCGGAACTTGTGAGAAAGGAAAATTCTCAGCCCCACCCTAGACCTCCTGAAGTGAAGCTCTGGACTCGGGTCCCGCGGTCTGTGTTTCACGCACCTTCCAGGATTCTCACGTATGTCCGAGTTGGAGAACCAGTGCCTTAGAGATATGTGTCCTGACCCCATTCTGTGGCTATTTATAGAATAACGTTTATTCTATAATTCTATATTCTATATTTTTATATATAATAGTCTATACTACTTTTTCTATATTATTTACAGAATGGTAGAGGAGAACCTACTCAGTTATTCCCAAAGCTTATAAAGCAGTTATATTTCTGCACTTTTGGATGAGAACATATGGCTTCTTGTCTCTCCTAACTTGTTTCAGGAGCCATGGTGAAAATCCAACAGTGCCTCCCCCTGTGTCAGGCTGACTAGTGCTGTGGCATTTGTGAGGCCTGCATCAGCGAATCTTAACCCTGCTAAAGATGCATGACACGTCACGGAGTGACACTCCCCTAGGGGTGAGGGGCACGCAGGCAGTGCTGCTATTAGGTAATTGTGCTGTAGCTGTGAAAGTACACCAAGGCCCACACAGAGGAAACTTTTGTCCAGCAACAACCACTTCCAAATGTCACGGAAGAGCACTGGGTTCGGGGCAGAGACGGGGAGCAGGCAGAGATCCTATGGCATGATTCCTTCCTGACATTCAAACTTCCCTCAGAAAATGCGAGCTTCCTTCACAATTAAAAAGAAGGAGGACCCATGCTTTCCACTCAAATAAAATACCCTCTTGATTCAAGCCTCTCACAGCTATTACGTTAATGTTAGCACAGTGCTTCTGGGCTTACAAATACAAAGAACTTAATGACTGCATGTGTAGTGTTATTACAAGCAACGGGAAGCAGAAATGTCAGGGCATGCAAAAACCACAAATCAAATATCTCGTTGGTCTCCTTGACACACTTACTCAGTTCCACAAGTGTCATTAGTCCCAGGAAGCTGACCTATAATATCTTTAATCATAACTATCCAGTATTACAGCTCCAAAGGTAAAATTATCTTTTCTCCTGATGTTCAGTGAAACAGATTTCTACAGGCATGTTTCTTCTATAGTGGTAGCCAGAAAATGAATAAAATCTTGATTCTGAGCTCTTTTCAGATGCCATGCAATATAATACATAATTGTCATCTGTTTTTCATTGGGTTATTTTTCCAAGAAAAGATTCCAGAATTTCTTGTAATGGTAATTATTATGAACATATAGGAGTACCTGTTGAGCAGCTCTGTAAAGGCAAGAAAGTGGGAGAGGACTCGAAGGGATGCTAAGGTCTCAGGAATGGTCTCCAGCCCTGGTTCTAAAAAAAATTCTCAGCCACATCAAAAACATCATCATCTCACTCTTCCTAGAACAGGCCTGGAAGATGAAATAGTATTTAAAACTCCTGGCTCATGTCCCACAGCAACATAATGATTTCTATAAATGCTGCCACCCAAATGCCCAAAACTTTAGGCACGTCAATAAATTCTCTACTTAAGCCCCCACGTGCATAGTGGTAGATCAGATGCCCAAGAGTTTCCCAAAGCACCTCAGTGTCTGTCCTGTTCTCACCTCATGTGGAACATTATTTTTGACTAGTACAACAGTTATTCTTAACCCTTATTTTCCCTCCCCACCTTCCATGATAGAGGTTGAAAAAGTGAGATTACCTGCTTTTCCAGATTCCCTTTCAGCTGGAAATAAGTAAGCATGTGATCCAGAGCTAACTAATGAACCAAAAAGAGGCTTCTGGAAAAACTTTTATTCCCAGTGATGTAAAAGATGCAAAAGCCTTTGGCTTTGTCCATTGTTTAAAATGCTGATGTTGGGAATTCTGCCCTGACTGTGATGGTAATCACATGATCTCATAGTGCAAATTCAGGATAAAAGTGATTCTGCTGAGGATGGAAAAGTGGAAGGATGGAAAGAACCTGAGCCTCTGGCGGTGTCACCAAGTCACCAGGTCAAACCTGGAAATGCCTACCTCAAACTCATTGATATGTAAATGATCAATGTCTTTATTGATTAAGACATCATCAGATGGGTTATCTATTATTTGCAGCCCACGTCATTCCTAATTGAAATATATATCATAAGTCAGAAATTGTCTTTTAATTCTTGGTTTAAAAAATACCAAGTTACCATGGCTAATCAGTAAGTCACATGAAAATTTCCTTTTGGAATAGCTTTCCTACATACATGTTTTATTCTCTCCATTCATGTTCGGGATATGTGAATCAAAGCATATTTTAAGGACTCAATGTGTTTCCTCCCTAAATTTGTATGCCAAAGCCTTAAACCCCAAGTTATAGTATTTAGAGATGGGGCTTTAGGGAGGTATTCAGAATTAGATGAGGTCATCAGGGTAGGGCCTTGGTCCAATGGGATTAGTGGCCTTATAAGAAGAGAGACACCAGAGAGCTTATGTGCTCTCTTTCTTTCTCTCCCTCCCTTTCTCTGTCCCGTGGGGATACAGCAAGAAGGCTGTTCTCTATAAACCAGGAAGAGAACTTCACCAGAAAGCAACCATCCTAGAATCCTGATCTTGGATTTTCAGCCTCCAGAACTAAGAGAAAATAAGTTACTATTGTTTAAGTCTTTTAGTCTATGGTATATTATTATGGCAGCTTTAGCGGACTAACATACGTGTTTGGCCTAAGAATTTTTTTATATGTAAGTTCAGTGTTAATTTTATTTTAGAGACAGTACAGATAACAAATTAAGAAAAAATAAAACAATAATTATTAATCGTTTGTATATATCAAGAAATTTAATTTAAACTTCCCTGTAAGGTAATAAAATTTATTATTATTACAAATAAGAAAGCTGAGGTTCAGAAATGGTAACTTATAATAAAGGGTCAGAAGCAGGATAAGCCCCATAATCTACCTACAGCAGTGACTGCTTTACCTCCCCACCTACACCTTCTTTCGCCGCAATCTCAGAGAACTTGGTTTGTTTCACTTATGAAACTTTTTATTATTGCCTGTCAATATAGGCATTTGTATATATAAAAAGTGTGCACATAATCACTGACAATATAATGAATATACAGTCAAAAGATTATTTGTTTACATTTCTTTCTCCTTTTCACATTATGAGCCCTTGAGTCCAGGGCCCATAGAAATGAGAAATCATGTCTGTACACTGAGGTGGCAGCACCGCGAGTGCCTGGTGCTCACTGAGAAGCTTGAATTCCTGTTACGGAAAGTACGAGTTTATAACCATTACTCTGAGTTAGAGTTTTTGTAACAAAGACTATCTTAAAATAAAGATTGATTGGACCTTTAACTTTTAAAATTGTGAAATAAAGTCTTAGATGACTAAGGTAAAAGTTGGAAATAAAATATTTTTTAAATTGAGTAATTTTCTCACCATTAAAAAATAATAGAGTACAGAATAATATTTTTCTGAATAAGATTGTGAGTATAAATTTGCTGTTATAGATTCTATAGAAGTGGTGCATTAAGAACATTTCACTGATATTAATTGTTATTATCACTTACAAAAATAACAGTGATAAGATTATTAGGCATACTGTCCAATATAAATCCTAGTAAAAAAAATTAGCTAATGCAAAACAAAGTACCAAGAAGGTACCTCAAAATTATATTATTTGCTAAGCTAATCTAGAAAGCGTCATAAATGTATATGTGTGTGTATAATTTATACATACATTACTTGTAACATTTATACATATAGTACATATAACATATATATATTTATATATACACATTATATATAATATTTATATAATACAAGGTCTGTCCAGAAAAAGTCCAGCCATTGTTAATGGAATGAGAATGGTTTGCACAACATTGACATACCTGGCAGTCAAGGAGAGTGGACTGGAATGCACATGCGTGAACAATGACAACTTCACTGTACTAGTCAGTGGGGGTGGTAGATGCTGTTAGCATGTGTGCTGTGTGGTCATCTCATTCAAAATGACTATATTAGTAGAGCAATGAGTCTGCACCAAATTTTGCATTAAGCTTGAACATTCCTCCACGGAAGCTATTTGGATGATTCAGAAGGCGACAGCTATGGGCAACTGCTTTATCACAACAACATGCCCACTCATGCATCATGTCTCATGCAGAGTTTTGGCAAAACATCAAATCACCCAGGTGACTAAGCCCCGCTACAGCTCCGATTTGGTGCCCTATGACTTCTGACTTTTCTCAAAGCTAAAATCACCACTGAAAGGGAACAGATTTAGGATTGTCGATGAGAGTCAGGAAAATATGATGGGGCAGCTGATGGCGATTGGGAGAACTGTGTGAGGTTCCAAGGTGCCTACTTTGAAGGGGACTCAGGTGTCACTGTCCTATATACAGTGTTTCTTGTATCCTATATCTTCTTCAATAAATGTCTCTATTTTTCATATTACATGGTTGGATACCTTCTAGACAGACCTCATATAGATGACACTTATACATATACAACATTTATTCATATTGGGCTCAAATAAGATAAAAACTGAAAATATTTTTTATTTCATTTTTTAAAAAATAGTTGATGTCATTTTAGGTAGATGGACATGAGAAAAGAGTTGAAAACAATATCTTCAACTTGAACGCTCTGGTAGTTTTTTAAAAAAAACACCTAGCACTTGTTCTGACTGCTAAAAAATAAAAATGATTTAGGAGCAAGTAGGTTTGAAGCAATCTTTAAGTCAAGTAGTATATAAAAGCAATTATAAGGGGTAACACGTTCTATGCTATGTGGGGAAAAGTATATAAAAATGTCAAAATACTAGCAATAAAAGACTATAAACGTCATCCTTATGTCCAGTCAGGAAATGAAAGATCGTTGTACAGCCTGTGCTTTGAAAAAGTTAAAGTGCTCTATGAGTTAAGACGTTGTAGGATCAGGTCATTACTACTTCCCAGAAAGGAGAAGGGGGAGACAGCGTGCACAACATAAAAGTGGCTGTGTTATAGCTTTCTGCCCATTCCTGTGTACATGGGCTTGCATGGGGAAAATGAAAGGTAGACAGGGTGTCTCTCACGCTTCTCTCGGTGCAGGCAAGCTCCAAACAAAACGTCACCATGGTCACACATGCTCACCTTCCTCCATCGTGTGTTCTGAACATATCCTGCCCTTCGCTGTGGTGCCCCCTCCCTCTGCAAGGGTCCAAGGCTGTGGACCCCTTCTGATCTGCCTCCCAGACAGCACCCCAATGCACCCACCCCTCTTTCCCTGTCCTTCCTCACCAGCATTTGCCTGCCCCCAAAGCCATTCTCTGGAATCTTGCTAGGTCACTTGCCAATTAGATCAATGATGTAAGCTGAACATTTCTCATTGATAAATGACAAAGTGTGTTGCCAGCCTAGGAGACACTTCATTTTGATGCCTTATGTCAAAAAGAAAATGGCATAAGCCTTTCTGGCAAGGCCAATAGAGAAAACCTCTGTGGATGTTTGAAATTTCTCCATTTAACCTTTTTACACATATTTCTAAACCTGCCCAAACTCAACCAAGACTTAGCCTACCAATGTCACTCCTAGTTCCACCAGAAATAAATCATAAAACACCAGATCTTAAATCTTGAGATTTCCTTACCTTAAACATGCCTTCATACATTTAAAAAAAATGTATTTTTTCGTTCAAGTTGGCCCTTCAACAACACAGGTTTGAACTGCATGGGTCATTTTATATGTGGATATTTTTCAATAAATATACAGATGACCTTTCCCATCCCCATGTTTTGCATCCTTAAATTCAACCAACCACAGATAGAAAACAGTATTTTCAACCTGCAGCTGGTAATCCATTAATGTAGAGGTCTAATTGTATGAATTATTTTATGCCAGTTTATATGAGGGACTTGAGCATCTCAGTTGATATTTGCAGGGAGTCCTGGAACCAATTCCCCATGGATGCTGAGGGACAATTGTAGTTTAGTTTTTGGGGAGCCAAAAGTTATACACAGATTCTCTCAACAGTAGAGGAGTTGGTGCCCCTAACCCCAGCATTGTTTGAGGACCCCAGCATTGTATATCAACTAAAAGTTTATCTCTGATCAGGCAGCTTGGTGGGTTAGAGCATCATCCCAATGCACCCAGGTTGCATGTTTGATCTCTGGTTGGGACACATACAGGAAGCAACCAATGAATGCATAAATGAGTGGACCAAAAAAATGATGCTTCTCTCTCTCTTTCTCTTTCACTCTCTCCCCCCCTCCCATCCCCCTCTTGCCCCTTTCCCTCCTCTCTATCTAAATTCAATAAATAAAATTAAATTAAAAGTTTAATCAATTGAGCCTTTAGGTCTGAGTAGAAATTTTATCTATATGATTGTACTAGTTTTCTATTTCTGCATAACACATTACCACAGAGACTTAAAGCAACATTGACTTATTAGCTCATAGGTCTATATGTCAGAAGTGTATGTAAGCTCAACTGAATTATCTACTTAGGTTCTCACAGGCTGAAATCAAGGTGTTGGTCTGACTGGGCTCTTATTTGGACCCTCTGGGGAAGGATCACTTTCAAATTCATTCAGATGGTTGGCAGAATTCAGTTGTTTGTGGTGATAGGGCTGAGGTCTTCACTTCCTTAGTGGCTGTCACTTAGGGACCACACTCAGTGCTGGATGCCACTCTCAGGTTCTTGTTCTGCAACTGCCTCCATGTCGACAACACAACTTCTTCCCACTCATTCACTTTCAAGCTTCCAAACTCCCTGAATTTTCCTTCAGCCACCAGCCACAGAAAATTCCTTGCTTTTAAAGGTCTCATATGATTTGGTTTGTCCACTTGGGTAACCTCCATATCTTAAGGCCAACTAATTACCCGTATTTTGCTGGGTGTAATATGTACATTTTTGCCCAAATTTTTTGGGGAAAAATAAGGATATACATTATATATGGGTAGTACCTGTAATATCTCATATCTGTTCTTGTGTTCTATAGTTAGTTACATAAAATTTCTTGTACCATAATATGTTCAAAAATAAGTGCTAAAATCCCTTTATAATACAGAAAACAAGTATGTAAATATAAATAAATAAATACTTGAATTAAAAAATTAAAATGAAAGATTTTTTTCCTGAAAGTTTGGGCCCAAAACATGAGTGTACATTATAGATGACGGTACATTATACATGGCAAAACATAGGAGTAACCTTAGTTACATCTGGGAAATCTTCTTTTGCCATGTAAGGTAACATAATAGCAGGAGTAACATTGGGGGCAAAGTTCATGGGTCCCTCTTAGGATTTTGTCAACCATGGTGATCTTCCAGAAATTTGCATATAATGCTTTTATAGTAGTCTTCATTTTTGCCCATTTTTAAGTAAGTGATTTGTGTAGATGTCTTGGCTGTCCCTAACAGACAGATAAATCTTTAGGGGAAATAAGATTGTTTTTTCCTCAATAAATTACTTTGGAAGAGAGATAGATAAGACAAATACAAAAGCAAAATACAGTTGACTTTTGAACAATGTGGCAGTGGGGGCATTGACGCTCACACAGTCAGAAATCTGCGTATAATTTCCGACTCCCAAGAAGCTTAAGTTTCCCCTTGGTATCCAAGGGGGACTCTTCCAGGACTCCCACAGATACCCAGATCCATGGATGCTCAAGTTCCCTATATAAAATGGCATAAATCAATGCATTCAGTGGGCCCACAGACTCCCAACTGTAGATCAAAAACAGTGCAAGTATTTACTAAAAAAATGTGCACATAAGTGGACACATGCAGTTCAAAGGCATTGTTCAGATCAACTGTATAAGGAGGGTGATGAATTTGTTATGTCTAATCAGGTAGCAAAGAGATAAGTTGCAATTTACATAGGGAGTTCAGAATTCTGTCTATGGAAACCAAATACTAAAAAGTTGAAAATTTGGAGAAGGCTGAAACTTGAAAGACACACATGATACTTTGGACTGTGAAACTAAATTTTATCCCAGCTGAGAAATGCAAGCATGGAACCTTCCAGGAATAAAGCAGCTAAAACCAAATTATGAGAAAGGACTCACAGAGTTGGCCCTGTGGCTTGAGTAGTCCCTCATCCTTGAAGAAGTACCAAGGTGCTGTCCTCAGGCTACATTCCTTGCCCTTGAGACAGGTTAGTCAGCCAAGACAAGTAGAGTAGGGAAACTGAGACAGTTAAATGGCCAAGCAGTTTATAGCCATCTAGTAAATCCCAAAATCCTATCTTCTCTACCCAAGGACACCAGAGTAAATGGTTTACACTTTTCCCCAACTAGAGAGTAAATAGCTTAAATCATCCTACTCAGGGAGATGGATAGCATAAACTCTATTAGTGCCATTTGTGCTGACCACACCCAAGGATAGATAACTGTCAGGGGAATAAATCTCATTTTGGTGCATCAGCATAAAGCTGATGAATATTCTATGGAGATCCTCCCCTAAGACCTCCCCTAAAATTCCCACCTTTAGAAAACAGATAAGAATCCTCAAGACCAAGACCCAGCACAGGGCTCTCTCTGGAGCCTGCCTACGCTTTCTTCCCTCTCACCTTTACTTTTTCTCCTAAACTGTAAGGGAGCATTGCAACCAGGGAGCACTGAGCAGCGGCCATTTGTCCTGGGCTTTGCCCCTGAACCTGTCTCCAACACCCCCTTTTCTCTGACTTTTCAGTGAGCCAACCTTGGCTCACTTCTTTCACTGTGACTTCTACTTCTCAGTGAGTCCATGCAGCCCCACGTGGCTCACCCCTTTCCTATAATGTTTCCAGGGAGCCAAAGCAGAGCACTGCCTAGTCTCTCTCTCGTTGCTTCTTCTACCATAAGTCCTTCCTTTGTTTCACTGCCCCCAGCTTTAATAAACATGCCCTCAAAATCACCTGGACTCATGTTGTGAAATCTTTTCTGCACGAAGTCGAGAACCCACAGACTACTGGCCAGCCTGAGGCAGACCTGCTCCAGGCCCGGTTCCTGTCCAGTAACACCCTGACCTGGACCATTAACCCTCTTATGTCCTAGGTTTTTAACCAAGCAAGCACAGCAGGCTCTCTTTCTTTTTCTCAGCTTTAGAGTTGACAAATACCGTGTACAACATGATGATTTGAGACATGTGTACTTTGTGAAGTGATTACAACAATCGGGTTAATTAACGTATCAGTCACCTCACATAGTTAAGTTAGTGTGTTGAGAACACTGAGGATCTCCTCTCTTAGACAATTGTGAGTATGCAGTACCGTATTATTACCTATAGTCACCAAGCTGTCCATTAGATCCCCAGGGCTTATTCCTCTCAAAAGGGTTTGGACCCTTTGACCAGCATCCTCCCCATTTTTCTCACTCCCTTACCCCACGCTGGCAACCACCCTTGTGTTCTATTCTCTGGTTCAAATTTTTGTTGTTTGAGATCCTACACATAAGTGCGATCGATCATACAGTATTGGCCTTTCTCTGTCACGTGTGACAAGGTCTTGATGATAATCTGCTCCCTTCAGTCGAGGAACTGAGTGTGCCGCCATTTCTGTGTAAGCCGTCATACAGTTACGGCATTGCTTTGCATCTGCTCTGTTTGTTTTAAGATGTTGTAGATAAGAGAATCTTGTTTATTAAATTTATATATCTGATTTATTAAATCAGATATATAAAGGGTTTTATAAAAGTACACACAAATACCTCACATGTTAGATTTGTAAGTTTGACTTATTAGGTGTTTGAAATATTTGAATTACTTTATCAAATTGGTAATGATACTTTGAATTGTCTAAGAAAATCTAGTTAATAAAGTTTCTAAATAGTGTTAACATTTAACGGCTTAATCCACCAAATTTAAAAGCTAAGCATTAAGTTAAAAATAAATGTAAGTGTTTAAAAGTATCACAATATCAATCTCAAATATAATGACAAGATTTGTGAGTTGAAAGTACAGTCTTATAAAAGTTAGTTATAAAATACATATACCTTTTATAAATGAAATATTAACACAAACATAAGGAACTATAAATATTATCTTCTGTGCCAAAAAAAAGCACCTTTTGGGCACTAAAAACTCAATTATCATTTTTAAACACTGAATAGCAATGTAGCGGCAATGGAGCTCAATCATAATAGCTACTGTTTATTAAGCACCAACTACATGTCAGTTCTGTGTATGCTGAGCTTGTTCATCTGTCTGTTTTTCTCTGACTACAAGAGATAATATAAATAAGTACCTTTCTCTGTAAGCATGTGTTGAATTGAGCTGATAATCTTTTTAAATTTAAAAATATTATTCCACATTCTAGTTGGAATTTCCTTGGTCACAAGCATCAGAAAACTGAAGTCAAACTGTTTTAATAATAGTAACAGCAACAATACAATAAGAGGAAAGGGATTTTGTGGTCTAGTCGTTTAAGAAATCAAGAGATAGAGGAAGTACAGTGTTTGGACCTTCCAGAGAACAAACTGTCCAGCTGTGAGGACTGCAGGTCAGCTGACGGCCGCCAGGTCCTGGGCATTCAGTGTCCTCTACCTGTGGTCCCCTGAGCTGGGACCACTCTCCTTCTGGACAGCCCAGCCAACAAGCACAGCACCAGGACCTGGGCATTTTTGCTCAATGTGGGGCTTCTCCAATGAGTAATTTTTGCTTAAAGCTCCCTGGTGGGTTGGTAAAACTACATAATCTGCATCTCCAGTCCAGGTTCCCGCTGTCCAATCCTGTTTTGTACCCTCTGCTTTCATAGGTGTCAGACCTGCTCCGAGGATCAAAGACTTTCACTACCCAGTATGCTCCTTCCTCTACCTTTATCTGTCACCGGCATTTCCCTGATAAATCTTGGGCACTGGTAACTCCATCTCTGCTTCTGCCTATGGAGGCCCTGAGTAGACATTTAGGCAAAGTTTGGTCCAGCGGTTTAATGATGCCATGCAGCCTACTATTGTTCTGTCTCTCTACTCTGCCTTCCACAGTGGCAGAGTCCCCCTAAGCTGTCACTCTTTATGATAGTGTCTTGGCCACAAGCATTACTCAGTACTACCTGCTTCCTCAGTCACAACTGGTGGAAGAAGGGAGCCTCTTTTAGCAGCATTCATGAGAGAGAGAATAATTTTCTTCTCCAGATGCAACCCATCAAACATTTCCTTTCTATCCTCTAAAGACAGTTAAGAGTTACAATCCCATCCCAGCCGCCATGACTAGGGCCTATCCTTAGAGGTGCGGTGAAATCAATTCCAGCCAGTCTGCAAGGCTGGGAAGCCCTGGCTCCCATTAAAAAGGCGACAAGGAGAATGATCTCTGGGGATGCAACCACTGCACCTCCCTGTGATGCTTCTTTTCATGTAGTTTCTCTTAAGAAGATGAAACAATTTATAATACCCCAAACGGAAACAGGTTTGAAATTGACTTCTACTGTAGTCCACTGGTGCACCTGACCTAGTGCGAGACAACAAGCCAGGCTGGCTGCACAAAGTACTTATGTCTATGAACCACCCATGCAGAACCCTTCTTTTGCAATTTCTGGGGAACAACACTTTTGCACAATTAACAAATTTTTCTGTTTTCTCCTAACTACTTTTGAGCCCTAGACCATTATGAAATTTTCCTCTGAAGTAAACAGTATATCCTAATTTGCTTTATTCCTTTAGGATTATTTTATCTGTTTTAGTTATTTGCAGCTACTTCATAAAAATGGTCACATACCAGTTAGGTTCTTAGTTCCAGATTAAAAGGGTAAGCATCTCTGAACACTACCCACACCACACTACAGGGTTAGTCCCAGGAGGATGCTGCTCCTACCAGCAACGGGCATAGACAGCAGAGCATAACCCACTAATAACACAGGCAGCAGAGTCCAAGAGCTGCCATTGGAACTGTGGCCACTGCAGCTGGACGTCCTGTCACCTCTGCCTCAGACTTGCCAAAGTAGATTCTGGAGAGTTCTTCCTTCTTCAGGTCATTGGGTTCCCATTAAAACACGGAAAAGTGCATCTGATTAGCAGAGCCCACGTCCTGAGCCCTGGCTGCAAGGGAGGAGTGGGCAGAGATTTCTATCGATTTCTGCTTTTAGAGTGGGAGGTGAGCTCTGCCTTCACAAAATGGAAGATTTTAGATGCTGGGTTCTTTGCGACTGTTTTTGTTCTGCTGGAGTCTCCTGTGTGTGATCCTCAGAAGGACTTTATGAGGTTCTTAGCACCTAAATCCCGTGAGAAAAGAGTACACTGTCGCACACATGCATCAGGCAAGGACAGTGTCAGTCACAACTGTCAGGAATCCCATGCGATTGGGACTTTCGGGGGAAAGCTGGTTACCACGTTAATAATAGCCTTTGTATTCTCTTTTGTTTTTATTAGTGAGGCAAAAGCATATTGCCTTTATTAAAGCTAAACCCATAGACTTTATACAGAGTACTTGCCTCTGTTATCTCACCATTCCTATAAACATTCATCTCAGGAAGATTAAATTCGACTCAGCAAATGTTTATTCAGCTCATAATAAATGCAAGGCCTTGTGCTAGGTAATAAGGGATGACAAATTTGTCTTAAATTGTCACTGTGGTGACTACCGAGTTGTTATTTTAATTCTTCATCATAGAATTGGGTATTAACTATTCATGATCTACTTTTATATTTCACTGTCAATTTCCCATTATTTCCAATTCTACAGAAGAGCTCAAAGTCTCCAGAATATATTTTTAGAGGTTAATCTTTACTGCAATTTCTCTCTTGGTCATATTATGAATATCATTTTGGAATCAGGCAATATATATTTGAATATAAAATGCAACTGTTAAAGATATTAATTATTGATATACAAAATGTACTACTGTTATTATTATGGCAAAGGAACATTAGAGATTCACAAATGTAAGTACGTGTTTGAGGAGAAATACTGTTTATGCCGGCGTTAGCGCTAATGTAATATTTGGTAGGTGTTAACAGCAGAAGAGCCTGAGGAGAAAATACTGATCCGAGCTCCGTGTTAATGCTGGGGCCTGGTGCAGTTCCCCGCTATCTGAGCTGGATAAAAAGGAAAAGGTCATGACTCATCCTGAACTGAGTTTTGAACTGACTTTCATTCTCATCTTCATATTCGGTGAGTCCTCACTTAACGTTATCGATAGGTTCTTGGAAACTGACTTGTAGCAAACCCATTTTACCACAGCCTGATAGATATAAGCTAGAATTAAGTTCCTATGGCATATTTCTGGTCACAAAAACATCACCAACTTTCTAAATAAAGACCCAAGATATTTTTAATGTTAAACATGGCAATAAATATGAACTGTACATTCATTTAAGGAAGATTAATTTAAAAAGTGAGAAAATTATTATTGAACATGCTTATTCCACTTCAGGATCACAGGTGGCCAGACCCTGTCCCAGCAGCTCAGGACATAACTATGGCTCAAACCCACCCTAGACAGGACGCCCTCCCATCGCAGGGCCGCCATCACCGTCACTCAGGCTGGGCCAAGTCAGACGCGCTCGCTCACCTACCGTGCACATCTTCAGGATGTGGGGGAAGCTGCAGTGCCCGGAAAGAACCCACACAGACATGGGGGGCATGTACAAACCCCACACAGACAGTGACCACGGCCCAGGAATGGTTTTTTTTCCTCATCAACATTGTAACAAAATGATGTTATTCAAGGACGTGCCACATTTGGCACTTTGTGATCCATTCTAACTTCCCCAAAGTCAATTCTATAAAGACTTTTCTTGTTACATACTCTCTAATCCTTTCATTTCTCCACCTGAAATCAAGTGTTGGTCTCAGGGATGAGGAAATCACACCTTTTACTTTAATTTCCAGAGTGATGAGACATTAGCTGGGAATAAGTGAGTGGTAAATACAGAAGTAATAGTTAAGACCTGTGTCTTTGCAGTCAGACAATCCTGAGTCTCTCCCCATTGCCCATGTAATTTTAGACAATTACGTAACCTCTGAAAGCATAAGCTTTCATCTGTAAAGAAGAACTCACAATAATACTTTCCACAGATCACTGCTGGTGTGGATTAACTGTCACACTGTACTTAAAGTTCATTGTTATACCACCTCTAGATATCTACCCAAGAGAAACAAAGACATGTAATACCCAAAACCCATTCACAATGGGTCCTTTAAGCAGCTTTATTCATATTGCCCAAAACTGGAAGTGACCCGAAATGTTTATCACCTGTTGAACGACTAAATAAAATACGGCACGGCTGTACTCTGAAATACTAGTCAGCAGTATAAGAGAATGAACTGTATGCAGTAGCATGTGGGAACCTCCACAGCATTACGCTAAGTGGAAGGAGGCAGGCTCAGAAGGTTGCCTACTACGTGATTCCACTCCTATGCCTCCCTGGGGAGTGCGAAACTGCAAAAACCAGAAACAATTCAGTGGTTGCCGGAGTCTAGGGGTGGGGGCGGGAGATTGGCCACAACAGGGCATGTGTGAACTTTTTGCCATAGTGAAAATATTTTATATTTGGATTGGGTAGTATTTGCATGATTGTATACATTTATCAAAACTCATGGAACTGTACACTTAAAAAGGTAAATTTTCCTATATGCAAATTATAACCTCAATACCCTGACTAAAAAAAAGTCACTAATGATACCATGAAATGTTGACTAAAAAAATTATTTTAGAAATCTCTTGAACACATGCCTAGCACTAAGTAAGCACATAATGTTATTTATTTATTATTATTATTATTTATTATTATTAAGTTGACAGCAGCATGGAAAAACTAATAAATTAAGGACTCTTCTATTTATTGTAGAACATAGGTTAGGATTTAATCTACTTAAGAACCCAGAGTTGTTTACGCTTCTATAGATTCAGTATTTTAACTGAGGAAGACACGTGGTCTAATGGCAGAGCAGGCGCAAGGCTGGAGAAGGGAGGAGAGAGAGGAAGCTTTGGAGAGGAGAGGAAATGGGAGAGCAGCTGTACACAGGGCTGTGCGGTCGGCTTCCACCATACACTCGGGGCATGAGGGAACCCCCTGCTGGCCTCTCCACTTCATTTTAAATGAGGGTTTTGTTTATTAATTTTTACTACATCTAGGAACTCAGTATTTATCAGTTCGCTGTGAAGTGACAAGGTTGTAGGAGGCTGATTTACATGAACTAATCTCCGAAGGCACCGATGTGTCAAGGTGACATCTGTCACCGACAGAGTGATGGCCGCAGCTGCATCAGCGCGGCCTGGGCCCCCTGGGCGCGGGCAGCCTCGCCGCCGTGTCTCCTCGTGGGCTGGCTAAAGAGAAGCCTGCGGGGCAGGGGTGTCTGCGCCAGGCAGAGCAGTTTCTCCTGAAGGACACACGGTCAGAGGAAAAGCCCCGTCAACCATTCCCGTTTCCATAATGCACCAGTCAGTGTCTGTTTATTGAACAGTCTGGGGTAAAAAACTCAACCAAAATTGAAAATCTGAGGGGCTTTATTAAGTGATTCATTCTATCTAGCAAACAGAAGGGCAATCTGAGGGACTGTACTGAATGGAAGGTCTTTATATAGGCAGAAGGGTGGGGCAAGGAAGATACTAGCAAAAGAAAAGAAAAAACCATTTTGGGGCCAGGACATGTTTTTGGGGGTGAGGGGGGAAGAGAACAGGAAGGGTTTTTACCCCACAAGCAGCTTCTTGTTCTTTCCGTGGAGGATGGAGAGGGCCCCGGTGAGAAATTACCTCTCTGGTGTTGACCAAGGACTTCCAGGCCGGCTGATTACCATCAGGGTGCTGGAGGAGGCTACGCTGCCCTTGGATCAGGCACTGAACCTACGTTCCATATCATGGGCTTTCAGCACAGCTATGCCATTTGGGGCCTGTGATTTTCTCTTTAACAGGCACGGTCACACCTGTTCCTTCCTCCCTCAGTTTTGCCTGTACTGAATTTGGCGTTCCCAAGGCCCCTCCACCCCTTACTGCAAGCTTTTGTTTAAGGTTACTTCTGTAGATAGTTACTCTCATGCTTTCGTGGATTACTTTTGCTAGTTTAACAATCAAGGAATATTTTCATTACACGTTGCCCCGTAACAAAGCAAAGCTTAGTGGGTAAAACAACAGCAACCATTTTATTACTAGTTCTCCTGCTCTGAGAGGTTGACTGGGCTCAGGCTTTCACTCCGGGCATCTTGTGCAGTTGCAGCCAAATGGCGGCTGGTGCTTGGAGGCTCTGAATGCTCGCTCCTCACATGTCTGGCACATAGGCTGGAAAAACTCAGACAGCTAGAATGTGGAACTTCTAGAGGCCCCTAGGCATGTCTCTGTATCTCCATGTGTCTCTCTACGCGGTCTCCTCAGCACGTCAGCATCAGGGTACTTGGACATGTTCCAGGGCGGCTCGAAAGTTCGTGTCCTCAGTGAGAGGGAGCCAGGCAGAAGCTGTATTGCCATTTATTACTGTGATATTGTGATTTATAATAAGAAATATGTATATAATAAGAAAATATATTATAATTATGTTTATATATTTAACTGTTTTGTAATGAGACCAATAAAGGTGTCTGGTATTAAGTGAAAAGCGCCTAAGGATGGAAGCTGGTCTCCAGTTTGATTAGAGAGCTGAAATTTTCAGTCCCACCCTGAACTTCAAGGAGGGGAGGAGGACTAGAGACTAAGTTCGATTACCAATGACCAGTGATTTAATCCATCATGTCGACGACATGAAGCCTGCAGTAAAACCCAAAAGGATGGGGTTCTGAGCATTTCTGGGCTATGAACACAGGGAGGTCTGGGGAGTGCAGTGCCTGGAGAGGGTGTGGAGGCTCCTCGCCCTCTCCCCATGCCTTGCCCTACGCTGCTCTTCCATCTGGCTGTTGATTCATATTCTTTCACATTTGGGTTGACCAAAAAATCCATTTAATTTTTTTCTGTAAAATAAAAACACATTTTTCATTTTTACCAATAACTATTGATTTGGTTATTTTAAGTATGTCAGCTATCTCCCACTATTAGCTTTTAGTGGGTAGAGGCCAGGGGTGCTGCCAAACATCTTCCAAAGCATAAGACAGCCCCACAGCAAATAATTATTTATCCAAAATGTCCATAGTACCAAGAAACTTTGCAAACCACTTTTGACATGTTCAATCAGTCACAGCACCTTCTCCGTACACTGCACACATCTCTTTTGCTTTTCAGTTATGTTTTTACCTTTCCTGAAATAACAAAGCATAATAGTCCAAACACATTGCATACTTTCTTCCATGTTCAATATTGAAATGGCTGTACAAAAATTCACCAATTTTGATAAGTGTTTTTAAATGTACACTGATATGACAGCTGTCACAATACAATCTAACAAAATTGTTTCGAATGAAGTTCAAGACAACTAAGCACTACTAGAGCCATCGTACGGAAAAACTAAATGAACTTTTGGGCCAACCCAATAGTTTGTAATATATGGGTAATCCAGTGAGGAAACGGGTTCCCCGAGTCCTAGGATCTGCTCTAACAAATTAAATAAACGCAAGGAGGGATTGTGGGAACCTCTGACTTACAGCCAGTCAGTCAGAAGCACAGATAACAACCACCTGGCTTTAGGATTGGCATATGAAGTACAGGGCAATCTTGTGGGACTGAGCCCTTACCCTGTAGGATCTGACGACATCTTCGGGCAGACGGAGTCAGAATTGAGGTGAATTGTAAGACACCCAGCTGGTGTTGGAGATGTGGCAAGATTCTGGAGGAGCAAGCAGGACTGGAAATGTTATTGCAGAGAGATTTGAAAAATGCAATCTGACACAAAAGGCAATCTTTTACTGATCTGTGAAATGCCTGTTCTCAGGAGCACTGACTGCTACGCATATGACCCCTCTCTCCCCAGCCCTGTGAGGTGGGATTCCAAGTATAGGGATTGCAAATGAGTAGATGAGGACACAAAGATGATTTTTTAAAGTCGACAAATTTTCCCCAAAATATAATATGGAAACATTTAGGGATCTTTGACTCTGACCTAAATAGTCAATGGCTTTTCAAAATAAAATTGGTGATTAAAAGAGAAGAACATACCATAAACATTTCCTTTGAACAGCTACATGAGTCAGAGTCCTGTTTCAGCTGTGTCAGGGAGTTCACGTTCTCCTGTTTCTGCATGGTGAGGGCCTTCTTAGCAAATTTTTCTGGGAACTGATTAAAAGATAGGCCTTAGAAGTTCAATGATGACTGGATAAATAGGAGAAGATTTTCCTCACTGGAGGCATGGGTGGGTGGGGTGTATGGGAAAAGACACCAGAGCCTTGGAGACATCCCAGAGGCTGTAAACTCAGAGATGAGTATCTTCTCTTTCCCTTGGAGACATTTATTTGCTTTTCTAAGGATAGCAACCCAGGAGCTTTTTTTCTTCTTTTCCCAAGATTTTGTTTTAATTAGGGAGATTAAGTTTGTTTCCCACCCTCCAGAGAGGAAATTTTATACAAGAGCCCAGATTCATATTTGGGAGAAAGCCCCTGGCTACAGTGCAGACCCTGGAATGTGCAGGGATGACATTGTAGGAGGCTCAGAATGAGTCATCCCAAGATGTGCCTCTGTGGCATTCAGATTATTTGGACCTAAAGGCAACTGAGACCTTGTGGGATCAAGAAAATACTTTTAAGTAGGGGCGTTGCCCATAATACGTGATGATCAGAGATAACATTTTTGACCTGCCTATATGGCAGGGCAAACTATTAATTATTGAACATCTGCTTTTCTTTTGGTCCTGTCCTCCCCTCTGAAGCTCCAAGGTGCTTGACCTCATCCTTAGCTCACGATGTCATATATATCTCATTTTAACTCTCCTTCCCTGAACCTCTCAGGTATGTGGGGTTAATTACACATGTACATATGTAATTAAATTCAGTTATTTTCTCTTGTTAATCTGTCTCATGTAGATTTAATTATTAGATCAGCCTAAAGAACTTCGAAGGATAGAGGAAAGTTTCTTTCTCCCTCACAACACACTGTTCTCATCATTTGTCTCCAAGGGGAAGAATTGAGACAAAGGGGAACCAGTGAGATTTTTACTGTAAGTAGTAATCAGTCTCAGCCACAGAAATCTCATGTGTATATGAATATAGAAATTAGGAACCCACCAATGTGAAAACAGTACAAAATATTTATACTTAAAGATTTCATTTATTTATTTTTAGACAGAGGGGAAAGAGCTTAAAGAGAGGGAGAGAAACATCAGTGTGAGGGAGAAACATGAGTTGGTTGCCTCTTGCACGCCCCCACCAGGGACCCAGCCCACAACTCAGGTGTGTGCCCCGACCAAACCAGCTGCCTTTTGGTCATCAGGCCGGTGCTCAATCCACGGGGCCACACTGCCAGGACAAAATATATCTAAATACCCCCATTTAGGTACATAATTTTTAATTCTTTTCATAAAATTATATTTTATTGATTATGCTAGTAGAGTTGTCCAATTTTCCCCTTTTGCCCCCCTCCACCCAGCATCCCCCACTCCCTCAAGTAATCTTCACACCATTGTTCACGTCCATGGGTCATGTGTATAAGTTCTCTGGCTTCTCCACTTCCTATTCTGTACTGTACATCCCCATGGCTATTCTGTAACTACCTATTTGTACTTCTAAATCGCCTCACCTCTTCACCCATTCTCCCACACCCTACCATCTGACATCTACCAAAACACTCTCCATCCCATAATTCCGCCTCTGTCTTTCTTGTTTGCTTAGTTTGTTTTTTAGATCCAATTGTTGATAGATATGTATTTATTACCATTTATTGTTCATAGTTTTGATCTTCTTTTTTTTCTTATATAAGTCCCTTTAATATTTCATATAATAATGGTTTGGTGATAATGGACTCCTTTAGTTTTTTCTTTTCTGGGAAGCTCTTTATCAGCCTTTGGATTCTAAATGATAGCTTTGCCGGGTAGGGCAACCTTGGCTGTAGGTCCCTGCTTTTCAGACTTTGAATATTTCTTGCCAATCCCTTCTAGCCTGCAGTTTCTTTTGAAAAATCAGCTGACAGTCTAATGGGAACTCCCCTGTAGTTAACTGACTGCTTTTCTCTTGCCGCTTTTAAGATTCTCTCTTTATCTTTAACTTTTGGCATTTTAATTATGATGTGTCTTGGAGCGGGTCTCATTGCATCCATCTTGTTTGGGACTCTCTGTGCTTCCTGGACTTGCATGTCTATTTCTTTCACCAAATTAGGAAAGTTTTCTTTCATTATTTTTTCAAATAAGTTTCAATTTCATGCTCTTTCTCTTCTCCTTCTGGCACCCTTATGTATGAATGTTGGAGTGCTTAAAATTTTCCTATAGGCTGCTTACACTATCTTCATTTTGGGGGGATTCTTTTTTCTTATGGTTGTTCTGATTGGTTGGGGTTTTCTTTTGCTTCCTTGTGTTCCAAATCATTGATTTGATTCTTGGTTTCATCCACTCTACTGTTGCTTCCTTTTAAATTGTTTTTTATTTCAATTGTTTTATCCCTCATTTCTGACTGGATCTTTTTTATGTTTGAGGTCCTCACTAAGTTCCTTGAGCATTCTTATAACCAGTGTTTTGAACTCTACATCTGATAGACTGTAAATCTCCATTTTGTTTAGATCTTTTTCTGGAGTTTTGATCTGTTCTTTCATTTGGGCCATATTTCTTTGTATCCTCATTTTGGCAGCCTCCCTGTGTTTGTTTCTATGTACTAGGTAAAGCTTCTGTGACTCCCTATCTTGGTGTTGTGGTAATAGATGTAGTCAGTGTCTTGTAGGGTCCAATGGCACAGCCTCCCCTAACACCCAGGCTGGCTACTCGAGGTACACCCTTTCTGTGGGCTGAGTACACCCTCCCCTTATAGTTGAGCTTTGACTGCTGTGGGCAGGTCAATTGAAAGGATTTACCCAGGCCAGTCAGCTGCAAGGACTGGCTGTAACCACTGACCACCAATCTCTGCCCTCCATAGAGGATCAGCTGTGCAGGGACAGGGTGGTGATGCTCTGATATGGTCTGTAGCTGTCCACTGGGTGTGCAGACTTTGGAGTTTCCTGGGTGGTGCAGGCCAAGGTCAGCCCTCACCTGAGTTCTGCTGGGGCCACCCTGCATGAGCTATAAAGCAATCTGAGATGGCTTCTCCTTGTGCTGGGCTTGGAGATTCCCAGGGGAAGCCAAGCTCTGAAGATAGGCTGGCTGCTGCTAGTGCTGGGCCTTGGGCCCCTTAGCAAAAGGTACAGGGGCTGGGGGCTCCCTGAGGCCAGCTGTTGCTTGTTTGATAGGGTTTAGGAAGTTGTGAAGCATGAGCCAATACCAGCCATTCATATGGAAAAGTCTCGGTTAACAGTTTGAGTGGGTCCATAAGTTGGGTGGGTCAGAGTCTCAGGGGATCTCCAGGATGGGGCAAACAGTGTTAGACAGGTTGATGGAGTCTCTCAGATATGGCACCCACCTGCCAGCTCAGTGGCTCTATTGGGTGGGGGGGGTGGGTAACAGGACTCAGAAAAGGGACAATATCCTCTGCCCACCTCTCTGTCTGGGAGAAAACTGTCCTCCAGCTCCCACCTTGATGCCAGATATTTCAGTTCCTCCTTGTACGTCAGTGGTGCCTTTCAAGCTGCTAACCCAGTGCTGGAGCTCAGAGGGAATGAATCTAACTAAGTCTGTGTGAAGGTTCTTTAAGAGGAACTGGTTGGGACTCTAGAAGTTTCTTCCACCAACTAAATCCCTACTGGTTTTTGCAGCCAGAAGTCATGGGGACTTATCTTCCTGACACTGGAACCCTGGGTTAGGGGGCCTGGTGTGGGGTTGGGACTCCTTGCCCCCAAGATATCCCTCCCAAATATTTATCCACCACACATGGGTGTGGGACCAGCCCATTCTGCATCTGCACCCCTCCTACCAGTCTGGATGGATGTGGTTTCTTTAATTCCATAGTTGTCAGACTTCCATTCAACTTGATTTCTGACAGTTCTGAGTGATGGTTCTTCTATATTTTAGTTGTAATTTTGATGTGGTTGTGTGAGGAGGCAAGTTGTGTTTACATATGCTGCCATCTTGACCAGAAGTCCCAATTGTCTTTTTCTTGTTAATATATTTGGTGTTTTATTGATTTTGGTCACAGAAAGGGTTAGAGTTTATTGAGTTTTCTTTTTTTTAAGTGAACTGTGGGGAAGAAATATTCCCCTTTACCCTCTTTAGGCCTAAGAATTAAATTGACAGAAGACAGGTTAACAGGAGCAAGGCATACATATTGTATTAAAATACATGGACATGAGAGTCTTCACAAGAGAATGAAGACCTGAAGAAGTGACCAAAGCAAGAAGGTTTTTTATATTTTTTAGATAAAGAAACAATAAAATAAGTAAAAACAAAGAACTGACCAGAAAAAAATTGGGGACTAGAGGTAGCAAGTGGTAAAAAAGTAACTGGGAAGCCCTGACTGGTGTAGCGAGTGGATTGGGCATCATACTGCAAATTGAAAGGGTGCTGGTTCAATTCCTGGTCAGTGCACACACCTGGGTTGCAGGCCAGGTCCCCCATTGGGTGCATGTAAGAGGCAACTGATCAATATTTCTCTCACATATCGATGTTTCTCTCCCTCTTTACTCCCTCTCTTCCCCTCTCTCTAAAAATAAATAAAGTCTTTAAAGAAAAAGTAATTAGGAGGTAAGAATTAGCTTAACAAGGTTTATTTGTACAGATTTATTGGCCCCAAATGTCCTGTCTCTAGTGATAGGAATATTTGTACAGGGAGTGTCCCTTTGACCTGAGAGATTTATCTTTTGCTTTTAGGGAAAGAGTGTAACCATGCAAAAACTCCATTTCTTTAATACAGGGGTCTCAAACTCTTTTTCACCAGGGGCCACATCAGCCTCGCGGGTGCCTTCAAAGGGCTGAATGTAACTTAGGACTGTATAAATGTAACTACTCCTTAACAGTTAAGCAAGAGCTCAGAGCTGCTGCTGGGTAGCAACAAGGTGCTGGGCCAGGTAAAACAAGGTGGAGGGCCGGATTCTGCCTGCAGGCCTTGTGTTTGCCACCTCTGCCAGGACCCTTTCTCCTTTCGGTCCATCCACTCCCTTCCTTAACCATCAAGCCCTTAGGACATCAGATTCTGGTCAGCATCAAACATCTCAAGAGCAAACCCTCAGCTCTGTTGACCAAAGAAAAAGAGGTGAAGCTAAAGATAACATCTTGACTTAAGTCATATTTCAGCCCCAGGCCCATGAAAGCAGAACTACAAACCACACCCTCATGTAACCAGACAGAATAACATTATGGCTGACATCAGGACACAAAGATCAACAACTACCTACCCTGGCCCCATGCAATCAGTAGATCCCCCATCTCCAACTCCCTTAATCACTGTGACCAATGGCTCCCCCTATACCGCCCATCCCCTGGAAGCCATCAGGGAGCCAGGTCTTTGCTCACCAGCTTACCTGTGACTCGGCTTGGCACCATTTCCTCAAATAGCAAACCCTTACTTTTTGGCTGCAAACTTCTGTTTGCATTTGATTCAACTTTGATGTGTGCAGGCAAATGAACCCCTTTAGTCTGGTGACAAGGGTGGGTGAGGATGGGTCAGAGTGACCTTCCTCCTTCTGCTGTTTTTTTCCAAATGCCAGCAGTTTAAAATGTTCATTATGCCAATGTTCCATTTTGGGGGGTAGCAAGTCCTGAACCCCATCAATCTGGAAGTCTTAATCCATGGGTCCATACCTGTGGGTCCTAAAGTCCTCTTGACTGGTCCTCCCATTGGGGTAGAGAAGACTTAATTCCCAGAGAAGACAGATACAGCCGCTGTAGAGAGCATGAGTACCTCTTTTGTGTCAATATTGTATGAGATTAAAAGTTTGGTGAAGGCAGAAATTTTGTATTTGTCTCTTCCACAGTGCCTTTTCCTTTTTAATAAGTATTGGTTGAATTGAATTCCATTAATCCAGAAAGATGTAACTTAAAGATAGTGAGACTTTCTGCCCTGCTTAATTTATTCTGCATCTTACCACTTACAGGAACTATTTGCACTAGAGAACACAGTTCAGAAATGAAATGTTTTACCGTATCGATGTCAGTAGGCAAGAGCACATCATTTGCCTTAGGTTTCCCGGTTTCAGGACTACTTTGAGGCACGGCAGAGAGCCCACAGATTTAAAATCTTTGCATATGTCCACTAAACTGTCTCCAATTTTTGCAATTAAACCACGGAACTTCTATCAGTCCTGCTCTTACCAAGTTACCACACCAGGCTGTGGGTCTGAGCTGCAGACCCTTGGCGACTTGAGGCAGGGCCAACCCAGGTTTCCTCAGGTCCAAGATAGGTATGAGTAGGGCAGATGGAAAAACTGCTTGATAAATCCCACCCCAGGCCTGCAGGGGAGGCTGCTCACATGGGTCCCCCTGACACAAATCACTGAGGACACCCTGTGAGTAAGTGAAAACTCCCTCAACGGACTTGGCCCATCCTCTGTTGAGTCCGTATTAGAATGCAGCTGCCCTCCTGCAAATGACAGAGACTTGCAGGCAGGGATGCCTGCTAAGTAGCAATTCCCTGAGAACAGGTTAAATCAATTACTTTACCTCTTAGCAACACTTCCTCTCTTCCCACCTGGCGAGAGATGCAGGGATGCTCAGGCCAGGGAATGTGATGCAGCCGCCTGGATTCCAGGAGCAGAGTGAAGCCGCAGAGGGCCAGGTCCACCGGTGAACTCATACAGCAAATGCGAACTGCACGGCAATTGGTCTCCACTGTTTAACTTCACAATTACTGTTGATTAGGATATGTTTACAGCAAGAGGGGAGTCTAAATAATCCCACAAAGGAAGATACATATTACTCACATGTGTTGAAAAATTAAATATACTCTCAAAATTATTCACAACCTGATATTCCAGCAATGCTAGTTGTTCCCAGAATGGTAATCAGTAGTGACAATATAAAGACAGGAAAGAAAACATCCACATTATAACTTTATTTCAATGACTTAGGAATTTTCTCACAGGTAACATTTATATACAATCCCATTTCGTCCTAGTTTAAGTCACTCATTAACAAATAGAAGAACAAAATTAAAAAGGAAGGAACAGAAGACTTTTTTTTTTTTTCAGGGCAACTCAAGAGATTATGTGCCCCTTTAGGAGCCAAACTTAGAAGGAAATGCTCTTAGTACTTTACTCATTTATTAATTTATTTAAAACCCCTGTGTCGAACTCTCATCTATGGCTGCCGGCGGTGGAAACTGCTACAACTGCTTTGGAAAGCTGGTGATTCATACGAAAGGGGAAAATACACAAAACCTATGACCCATAAATGTCCCTTTTACAAAGGCCAATCTGTGTGCACCGAAACACATGTATAAGAATGTTTATAGCAACACTATTCATCATGGCCCCAGACTGGAGACCTAAATGCCCAACAACTGTGAACTGAGTAAGTCCAGTGTGGCATACTTACACAGCGGAATAATAACAAGCCAGGGGAGCAAACTAATTACAGTCAAACATACAAAAATACCTGGGTGAATCTTCCAAACATAATGTTTTATGAAAGCAGCAAATATACAAAAAATGCAAACTATACTAGTACATTTATATAAACTTCAAAAATAGACAAAACTAATGTATGATGTTAGAAGGCAGGATAGCCACTAGCTTTGGGGGAGGGGTGGCAGTGGAGGACGGTACCAGGGGGCTTCTAGGGTCCTGGAAGTGTTCTCTTCTTTGATCTGGGGGCTGGAAACTGGGTCGTGTTCAGTATCACAAAGTTAACTGAACTGTGGATGTGTGACTCCTCTGAGGCTTGTAAAGGCTACTTAAAAAAAAATGTGTTGTGTTGTTCGTCAGGTCCTGAGCAACAGAAAAGAATATTATACTAAGACAGTTTTTTGCCCTCTAGGAGCTCACAGGCTGGAAGGGGAGTTAGACGTTCAGGGAGATGATTTTGAACAATCCTGAATAACTGAGAATGTCTTTTCAGGAAGCTCCGTGGCAGGGGCCTTAAAGTGGGCAGCCGGAGAGCTTCCTGAGGAAGGGGAAGCCCATGTGATGCTAAAATGATAACTAGGCATCAGCCAGTGAATAAAGAAGGTGGGTTAGCTATTCAGAGGAAAGAAAACAGGCAAAGCCCCCAAGCTGCCACTGAAAAGCCAGCACACAAAGGAGCCTATTTGTTCTCAAAAGGGGGACAGGAAGTCCTTGCCAGGCCTCTGACTCCTCTCTGTTAATAGAGGAAGAAAGCTCAGAAGTTTCTGTCTGAGAATTGAGACCACATATATCAACAGACTTACCTGTTGTTCCAGGAAATTCTTTTGCCCAGGAACACACAGTAGTCACTGGTCACAAAATATGGTCTGCCCGTGGTCCCGAGCACTTTGGTCCTACTCAATCTACTTTGAAATGTATTGTGAGGTGAGAGGCACAAACAAGGAGATTTTTCTTTGCAGTAGACACCAGAAGGACTGTGAACTTGCTATTTTCAAAGATTGAAAGGAGTGTTAATCTCTCAAGAGTTTAGTCTGTTTGAAAGGTTGACAATAAAGGTTGAGCTTATAGGGAAGAAAAGATCATTTTCCCGCTACCCTCCTGAGTTCTTGGCTGAGACCTCTATAATAAGGATCTTAGCCCTAAGACAAATTAACAAGAGAAAAAAACCCAGAAGTGTATTCACATGGGAGCCCCATGTGCATGTGGTAGATACCCAGGAAAAATGAGCAACTCTCTGAGATGGCTCCAGCCACCACCTTAAATACCATCTTTAATTAGAGACAAGAAAAACGGTGGTGGTGAGGCAGAGGCCAGCCGTGGAAAGTTACCAGGAAAAGCACAGGAAGCAAGGGCACCATTTGTAATGCATATTTAGTCTGCGCCTTTTCCACTGATAAGAGTTTCTTACAAGTTGCATTCATCACTGGTCTCTTTCTCCTACAGAGAGGGAGACACCCTTATAAATGCAGATTTCCTTTATAAATGTAAATTTCCTCTACAAAAGAGTAACTTCTCTATTTTCAGAGCTCCTCCGTTGTCTGCTGTTTCTCAAAATAATCCTATGCCGGGAGGCATATTGGAAGGGGGCATATCTGCTACCCTTCTAACCGCTATGGGATATGACACGCAAGCAAGCCAGAATTCAGCTAAGTTTCCATGCTCTGCCCTCCCAGGAAAGGAAGGCCTGGGTCAACCCAGCCCTTGGCTGCTCAGCACAAGTTACCTGACCCGGCTCCAAGACTTTCCTTTTCTCCACATAGGGAAGCAGCCCTGCTTTAACCAATGAACAAATGCCCAGTGTTACTTTCTAGTTTCTGCTCATGTTGGTCTACAAAAATCTCTCGCCTTGTACAGCTCTTCAGACCTCCTCTCTGTCTCCTAGGCTGGCTATTTGCCTGATTCACGAGTAGCTGAAAATAAGCCTGCCAGATCAGCGAATTGTCCATAGAAAATACTTTTTTTTTTTAACAAGACTAAGAGATTACCTTTCTTTCTGCCAGTAACCTTTTGGCCATGTTTACATAGAAATATGTGCCTAAGCACTTGAAGTTTGTAGGACTCCTTTAAAGCCAACCAGCTGAAGGCTTCTGAAGAAAAGGCGCTCTTCATTATGGGCACCTCAGGCACCTGCAGCAGACTGGCCGTCTCCCTGCAGTTTCATTGAGGTTGGGTTGGCCAGAAAGTTAGTTTAGGTCTGTCCCTACGATGGCTCCAGTAGTGCTTAGTTGTCTTGAACTTCATTCGAAACAGTTTTGTTAGATTGCATTGGGACAGATGTCCTATCAGCGTGCATTGAAGAAAAACTTAATCAAAATTGGTGAATTTTTATGCAACCATTTTAATACTGAAGATGGAAGAAAATACGCAACACTTTTGGCATATGATGCTTTATTATTTCAAGAAAGGTAAAGACACAACTGAAAAGCAAAAAAAGATGTGTGCAGTGTATGGAGAAGGTGCTGCGACTGATCCAAAGTGTCAAAAGTGGTTTGTGAAGTTTCTTGGTACTAGGGACATTTTGGCCAAACAATTCTTTGCCGTGGGGCTGTCTTATGTAGGGGTGTTTAGCAGCACCCCTGGCCTCTACCCACTAAAAGCTAATAGTGGGAGATAACCAACATACTCAAAATATCCAAATCAATAAAGGTATTGGTTAAAAATGAAAAATATGTCTTTTATTTTATGGAAAACACTAAACAGACTTTTCGGCCAACCCAATACTTGAATTAACCAACCTGTCATATGGGTGACCCCGGCTTGTTCTCTTGTGCCTCTACCTGCCGTTTCAGTTTGAAACTTCAGGAAGACTGACTGAAACTGTCTTCTGAACACCCCCACCCACCCCCGCACTGTGCTTGTTAAGGGAGTTTAACCCGAAGTCAAGAAATTAAGGTTTTAACATTCTTATCTCAAAAAAGAGAGAAAAACTTGAAAATAAAATGTTCTTTAAAAATGCTCAGATATGACGTTTCTGTACACCAAAATGCTTCTCTTTACACGCTGCAGAGTCACAGCCCTCAGTGACTTCTTCCAGTGACTAAACTCAAGGAACTAGACCGTCTGACATAACCTATAAATTCTTCTTCGTATGCACTTCCCCCACCATAAGAGCTTGGCATACCAACGCAAATGAAGCCCCAGGGACTTATTACTTGGGTGTCCCATCCTTCTTCAAAGTACGGGGTGGGGCAAAAATAGGTTTACCAGTGTGAGTACACAAGACACAGTTTACTCGTGTATTATTATTTATTAATTATTGTATTATTTTCCGTACAGACAACTGTACACCTATTTTGCCCCACCCTGTAGTTATACAGATTTAATTGTAGTATCTGTCTGGGTCAGAGACATATACTAAAAGAAACAAACTGTATTGCCAAAAAGGACACAGGATTGGCAAGATCCTTTCTTCAGAGCAAAGGTCATAAACTGAAATCTTGGGGTAAGGCAGAGGGGGGAGTGAGAGCTGCAGAAAGCAAATCTGAGTCAGGAGAGAAAATGTAGCTCAACAGTGCTCAGGGTGGGTGGACCGAAGCGCACATGCGATGGGCCAACTCGAAAGAAATCCAGAAGTGAAGGGTGTGGTTCTCGAGAACAGAAGCGCATCAGGATCACACACGGGGGAAACTGAAGCAGACAGTATCCACGGAGCTCAGGTAAGTCCATTGGAAACGCCAGACGACAGTTGTTTTCCCACTGCACCTGTGGCACCACTGGGGCCGAGCGGCTTCTGTCTTCATCCTGACGTGGCCATCAAGGGCAGAGCAGCAAGCAGGGTCTCCGAGTTGGGCCAGTGATGTCTCAAGAGTCCTGGGGTTCCACACGCCCACCAGATATTTGAATAGAAAGTCTATTTAGATGCTAGTTTCAGCAATATTATCTGAAAATTCTTCATCTACAAAATATCTAGGGATGCCAGATAAACATAGATGAGTGTCCTTAAATTTTCCTCTGGGAATACTAGAAAGTAAAGGAATTTCCAGTGGCCAAAAACGAAGAGTAAACTACACTGCAGAGTGTTAAGTGCTGAGTTGATGCTGTGGCAGCTGGGAAATGGAATGGTGCCTATTTCCATTACCTGGGGGCTTGGGTATGAAGGGGAGGAAAATACTTTCACCTCCACCCTTCTGTGCTCTTAGCTGATATCCCTGTGATAAAAGACAGATTAACAAGAGAAAAAGAAACCAAACTTCGTTAACATGTATACCCCAAGTATACATGGGAGATACTGAGAGGAAAATGGGTAACTCAAAAGAGTAGCTTAGAATTCAGTCTTAAGCAGCCTCTTACCAAGGAAGCGAAGATGCAGACCTCTGGAAGGAGAGTAGATGGTTTTTAGGAAAGATAAATGGGCCCTTCGAAGAATAGATGGGAGGTGTGACAGTTTGTGACAGTCTGTCTCAGGGTGAAACCGACTTCTAGTCACCTCTCCTGTGATAAAATTCGACCTTTCATGGTTGATGAGACTTCTGGGGGCAAGGGTGGGGTGTTTCTTATTCATTTGGTGCCTATTTACCGAACATATAGCCACTTAACTGGAACACAAAACTGCTAAAAAAAATTAATTTAAATTTTAAAAAGGCCTGGAATGCTGACCTTGAGGTGGGTCCTTTGGGTAATGACAAAGGCCCAGCTCAGAGCGCGTGGTCTGTAACGGCAGCTGAATGTTTGCAGGTGCTGTAACAGGTAAGTAGAATAATTGCTTGGTTTCCTTGCATGGGTTCCTATTGTGATATAGTCATATTCAGTGTGGCCCTACTGTGTGTAAAGCACAATAATAGGTTCAATTTGGGCACAAAGAATTAACAAGATAAAATACACTCTAACACTGTTTTAACAATCTCAACATTAACATTTATATGTGGGCACCTACAGATTTAACAAAAAAGTCCATCTTAATTAAATGAAACCTATCTCTTCTTGATAGCAGACACAACTCAGTAGAGTTCAATGGTGAAGTGAGATGGTTTGAGAGTCATAGGAATGTGGGAAAAAAGAGTAAAGCAATCCCCATAAATATTAATTCTTCTGGGCAAAACTCTATTCTCTGGCAGAAGAAAAATGAGAAAATAAATGAGCACACACTCATTTCTACTTAAAAAGAGATCAATGCAATTGGACTAAAAAGTAGTTTTCCGCCTTCGTTGCGAGTGAAAACCCTCCAGGGAAAGGTTTTTAAATGTCAGAGTCCGCAGCCAGTGCGCTGAATTGATATGGGGGATGAACCTGGCTTTGGGGTTTGCGAACTGCCTAAGTGAACTTACGAGAACTTAAGTAAGCAGAAAATTTAGGATGATCTAATTCAGTGGTTTTCAAACTATTTCTAAATTTTGGGAAACTTTTCTATAAACCCAATAAAAGCAAATAAATTAAGTATGTAAAATTTAGGGTGCCCTGGCTTCATTGAAGTTGGGAGGGCAGAGGTGGGGTTGGGGGGCGGGCAGACTGGTGCCTGCTCACTCACACTTGTATCCTTCTTTCTCCCCTCTAAGACCCCAAGTGGTTCTGGACTCCTTGGAGCCAAGTTTAAAAACTCATCCAAAAGTTTTCAAAATTTCATTTGACAGATTCAAAAGTGAAGAGCCAGATGCTGCTCATTAATGCCTCGGTATAGATAAATAATCTTTTTAGATATCTATAAAGAAAAAATCATAAAAAATCTAAAAAAGATTATAAAATGTGTTATAAAAAGCATTACAATGACGGGCATCCATCCCCGCTGGTTTAAATCCTAAGGCAGTGGAACGGACCGGTGAACTCACGGGATTCCATTTTCACATCTGTTTTTCTACCAATCAGCCCCCCTTTTAACTGACTTTTTCTAGCAGAGGAGCAGTAAGGCTACTGTTGAAAAAATATTTTTAGTGTATTAGCTTAAGCCATTAGTTACCGTTGCTGTTTAATGATTCATTATGATAAATAATGTATTAATACTTTGCACTTGTGCCCTAAAGCAATTCTGTGAAGAGCGCAACTTAAAAAATTCAACAAATATAAATAACAGGCATAACTGTCCAAGCAGCACCATTTAAATGCTATTTCATGAATTATAATCTTTCAATTCCATTAATTTGAAAGCACTCGCTTTCAAGGTATTGTTGTATTCTGATTCTACTTTATGTTAATTACTCTTGCAGCGACGATAACATCAGGGTTTGCACTTCATCTCTCTCTCTCAGCATCCTGTTCGCAGTGACAGCAAGAGCGTAAAAGAGAGGGAGTGCCCCGGCCCCATTCAATCAAACAACTATTTCAGGAATGCCTACTGCGTGCTGGGCACTGAGTCAGACATGAAGAAGCTCGAGTCATGGCCAGTGGTCCAAGGCAGGTTAATAGGCTTTACGACATAATAACTTTGATTTATTGAGCATCTACGGTATACCAGAATAATGTATGTTATCTTTCATCTTCATGCCATTGGTGCAGGGTAGAAAGTATAATCCTTATTTTACAGGTGAGGAAAATTTTTTTTTTTTAAGATTTTATTTATTTTATCTTTTAGAGAGGGGAAGGGAGAGAAAGAGAGGAAGAAGAACATCAATGTGTGGTTGCCTTTCACGTGCCCCCTACTGGGGACCTGGCCCACAACCCAGGCATGTGCCCTGACTGGGAATTGAACTGGTAACCCTTTGATTTGCAGGCTGGCACTCAACCGCTGAGCCACACCAACCAGGGCAGATGAAGAAAAATTAAGAAGAGTTTGATAACTTACCCGCAGACACCAAGCTAGTATTTTGCATTGCTGGAATTTGAACCCAGGGATAGCTTGCTGGAAAAAGTTTGCCTTTCCTTAACAGAATACATAATCAGGAGACCCCAGGCAAAACTGTGAAGTAGGCAATGCTTGCCTTTGGTTTCCCTGACAGCCACTCTTAGTGACCTCATTTCCCTAGGGGAGCCTGTCCCCTCCCCCATGTCTTTGTCAGTACTTTCTTCCTTGTCCTGTGGGCCCCAGGCACAAAGCAGAAACAGTCCATTTAGACCTGCCCTCTCCATCAAGTTTCGTGTCCTCCAGACCAGAGCTGTCGAACAAAACTTTTAGCCACGACAGAATGTTTCATATCTGCACTATCCAGTATGGCCACGGTGACCACCAGCCACGTACAGCTATTCAGCTTGTGAAATGTGACTTGTGTGACTGAGCAATTAAAGTAGTTATTAATTTAAATTTGAATTTAAGTTCATGGCTAGTGTCTGTCAGATTGGATAATACAGTTCTAAAACATCCGCAACATACCCTATGTTTAAAACATGATTTGCCTATGTTTGACCTTTCCCAGAGCCCGTTCAGCTGAGACACAGTATCACTTACTGCATTGGACATGTTCGTGGTGACTAATTTGTACGTGCACCTCCCCCCCAAAATGGTTACATTTGAACAGAGGCCATGTGGACACGAAAATATGAATTTTCAGACACAGTGACATGCCTCTAAGGATTTTTTGATCAAAAGGACCTTACATCTCATTAATTCCATAACATAGCCAGATGTTAGTCCCTCATATTTTTGTCACATACACCCGTTATGATAATCAAACAACTTGTATTAAATACCTTGACAGAGAACTCAGATGTTTTCAAGTATTTTTTTCTAAGTACTTTTCCTGGTATACACTTTATTCTGTTTTCTGCTTTTTTTAAATGCTGGAACACAAAAAGTTAACACCCACTGGAGTACCCAGTTTCACCAACAATATTGTCGCTGGGAGCCCAAGGGCCTGCCCTGCCCCGGAGCGTGAGCCTGGGAGGCGCCGAAGAGGCTACAAATCTCTGCCCCGGGGATACTGCATTTTTTCTGCGGAGTTACAAAATTGAAGGCTTTCAGAGAACAAAATTGAAGGTTTTCAGTGTACAAAACTGAGGAGGAGCCAAGCATGTAGCTGACACACAAAAGCAGACAATAAGGGCTGACTTCATCCAATCGAGGGACTTTGGGGAAAGGGGAAGGTGCCCAGGGCTGGGGCAAGGCGGTTCAGGGGTCAAAGCTGAGGCTGAAATCCAAAGACCAATTAGGATACCTGGACAACTCAAAGTCACGCCCCAGGTGGTAGAAGACTGGATCACAGGGGCCTAGAAACCCAAGCACCTTCTGGAGGTTAATTCTGAGGGTTTGTTAGTCTGAGAGCACCTTTTCTCTCTGGAAGGGTTTCTGTGTGACACACAGAGGTCACCTGGACTCACCTAAGCTCCAAGCAGTGGGACAAGAGGATCTGCCTCCCCCTGGTACGTCTCTTCTCTCGTGCACACAGATTTAGCGCTGATCCCTAAGGGGCCATAGGCCATTGGTCTTTAGCTTCAGGAAACTGAGAGGCTAGATGTGAAATAGTAAGATACATATATACCGGTTTCTGACCCAAGTTCCTGCTAATATTTGTTCTTTGACCCCAGTTTCTGACACAGAGCTCCTAAATCCCTTGAAATTTTCAGGATGATAGGAGCATCTTTTTTCCAACACGGCAACTCCTGGAGGGACCCTGAATGGGGGCTGGTCACCAGAAAGACAAAGTCATGATTAGAAGCTTGGAACTTTCAACCCCACTCCTTATTCTCTAGAAGCATCTACTAAAATCCCTGAAGGATGGGTTCTGATAGCTCCTGAGCTGCTGAACGTACCCATAGGATGGGAGGTAGGGCACCCCGTCTCCATGAGCACAGAGGTCTGGCAATTGGGACTCATCTGTACCTGGTCTAAGTAGACCTTTGTTTGGCTCTTCACACGTACCCTTTATTTATCCTTTGTTGTAAACTGGTAAATGTAATTGTTTCTCTGCTTCTCTGAGCACTTCTAGGTATTTTTCAAATCCAAAGAGGAAGCTGTGGAACCCCAATTTTGCTTGTCATTCAGTACAGGTGACACCTTGACAGCTGGGATGTATGGTTGGAGTCTGAGGTGGTGTCATTCTTGTGGGTCTGAGCTCTTCACCTGAGGAACCCACGCTGCCTCCAGGTAGATAGTGTCAGAACTGAGTTGAATTGTAGGTCACTCAGCGGATGTGAGAAAACACGTGGGTGTGGGGGGAAAACCCCGCACATCTGGGGTCAGACTTACTGGAGTGCGAGAGCACAGAAATGCCCAGGAGTTATTCCTAGACGGGAGGGGAAAGGCAGGAACCCACAGAAAACAACTGAACAGAATTCTTAAAACAAACACCTCCAAATTTTCACTCAAGAACAACTTAGGGAAGGCCTTGCTTGTAGATATCGCCAGCGTTTATTCTCAGAAATGTTTCAATTCTTTCACTTACAATCGGCACACCTTTACCCCTGGCTATTCACATAAGAGCACCATGTCGCTCAATTCTTACTGAAATTAGAGGTTTGCCCTTTGAGAAGAGCATTACAGTTTGTATTTCTATCCATTAGATACGTCTCTTCAGTACCTGGGGCCTCTGTCTGCAGTCACACAGGCATTACAGCATTAAGTCAGCAGATGTAAAATACCATGATTTCTCAATGAAAATAATAGTAATTTAGGTAAGCAAAATAAACCACTGTATCATTTTAGAGGGTTTGCAACCATTAATTTTCTTCTGAAAATGACTTTCTTTAGTGTTTAGGTGGATTGCCCATGCTTTGGTGCAAGACCCTGGACGGGAGAACTGGGTAATCGCTACTCTGAGGCTATTCTTGGAAGGGGCCCTTACCAGGCCTTTGGAACAGGTACTGTTGTGCTCGCTGTTCTAACCCTTCAGGTTTCTGTCTGAGTACATATTAACAGGAGCTTATACTCCCTAACACAGCCTTTCTGATTTGACAGGAAGGTATAAGATATACCCGCTCAAGTGAGAAAAAAGGAAATTGAGGTCTGTTTGTATTTCTTTCAGGCCATAAGCTTCCTAAGCGGAGACTATATGTTTTTGCTCCTTAGTGGACTATAACGATAGCATAATGTTCTGCATCAAATTAGTCATTTCATTAACTGTATTAAATCCCCGATAGTGACCACTGGCCTAATTGGAAGGAATCGCCCTTGGCTTCCAGGCTTACAGATAAGGCCCTGTACTACGGAGGGGGAGGTTCACTGTACCCAAGATGTGACTGCCTGCTGTCTGCTCTGCAGTTCTCATTTCCTTCAGCGGTCAGGCCCTTGCAGGGGAAGGAGAGCAAGGTGGAGCCGCAACCTGAGAAGAGGGAGGGGCGCAGGTGCCCCGTGTTGTGGCCTGTGGCTTCAGGATACGGGTGACATATCCTTCATGAGGGGATTATTGTTTTTAAGTCAAGAAATAATATGGTTTATGTATATATGTGTGTATGTGTATGCTTGTATATTTATGTACATATATATATATTTTTAATCAAGACACGTTACTCTTAGAAAAGGTTGCAATTGCTTAAGTACCTTTACCAAATGTATAACCTACATGGAGACGAACACTTTTTAACCCATTTTCCAAGCTCTTCCAAGGGTGCTATCGATAAGCTCCGGGCAACACATGGGGGAGTGCTCCTGTTGCGTCAAGCCCACCACAATTCCGGGGCTAGGAAGGAGAAGGAGATGTCATTTCACACCTCACAGTGTCTGTGCTGCTGTTTTCAGAAGGCGGTTCCTGCCCCAGTTTTCTCACAGCAATCATTATTAAAAAGTCATTTAGGGACACCTGGTTAAGCAGCAAGATTTAGTTGTCCTCTGGTTTGCACACTTTTATACTCACTGCTTAATTTTTCTGGTGCAAAGTATAATTAACATTTGAGTCTGTTTAGCCATGAAGAAATAGACATGACAGTTATTACTGCAAATAATTCATTTTGGTGTCTTCTCACATCCTGCTTACCTAACTTTTCCAAGTTCATCTATGGTTCCCCTTCTCCATAACAACCCATGTGACACGGCTTCCTTACTGCCCTGGTGCTTTATTACATACAAGCGAAGAATCACTTACATGCTGCTTGATATATTTTTGCCAAAAGGAAAAAAAGTTGTTGAAGACAGGGGCTGAATTATATGCAGTATTTCTTTAAAAGCCCAGTCAGCCTATGAAGTAGTGTTAGGTCCATAGAGAGCCCTCCATAAATATTTGCTAAAATGAAATGAAAAGCAAATGTTAAATCAAGCTCAAACCCATAAATCATTGGCTATTAATCTTTACAAAGAATTCAAGTAATTTCACAACTATTGCTTTAAATTACTGAGATGGCCTTTTTCTGCCTTTTGTGCTTGCTATTCAACCACATACTTCTCAAAACGATTTTTAGCCAAACCAAAGGGTCTGAACTAGGCTAAGCTGAGTGGTAGATTTTTTTCAAGGAAAATGTCTCAGTTTTTCTCATTTGGAAATAGTGAGATACTTCATCAGCTCACAAATCCACTTGTAACCATAAAAAATAAAATGAGTGTGCTGGCTGGTGTGGCTCAGTGGATTGAGTGCCAGCCTGCAAACCAAGAAGCTGCTGGTTCGGTTCCCAGTCAGGGCACATGCCTGGGTTGTAGGCCAGTCCCCAATTTGGAGGCATCTAAGAGGCAACCAACGCGATATATCTCTCACACACTGATGTTCCTCTCCCTTTCTTTCTCCCTCCTTTCCCCTCTCTCTAAAAATAAATAATGAATAAAATCTTTAAAAAAATAAATAAAATGAGTGGCTTCCGACTAATGCTGGAAATCAAAACTCTTGTCTTTTTCTGTTTTATTTAGTGGCAGGCTCCTGGTCAAGTCAGCAACCTTCTTCTGGGACCACCTTGTCTCTTCTGTGCTGTGACCAAGAAGAAGTACATTCCTTGGTTTGCCCTCATCATCAAACCCCAAACACGCCAAAGCACATGTCCCTTAAGGGTAAGGGACACAAGGTCTGTCCAGAAAGTATCCATCCACATACTACGAAAAATAGGGACATGTACTGAAGAAGATACAAGATACAAGAAACATTGTACATAAGACAATGATGCCTCAGTCCCCTTCAAAGTAGGCACATTGGGACCTCACATAGTCCCTCCAATTGCCATGAGCTCCCCTGTTGTATTTTCCTGAATTTCATTGATGATCTGAAATCTCTTCCCTTTCAAAGGTGATTTTAGTTTTGGGAAAAGCCAGAAGTTGCAGGGTGCCAAATCTGGGCTGAAGTGGGGCTGAGTCACCTGAGTGATTTGATGTTTCACCAAAAAACTCTGCATGAGATGTGATGCATGAGCGGGGTGCATTGTCGTGATGAAGCTGCTAATCACCAGTTGCCCGTAGCTGTGGCCTTCTGGATCATCCCAGTAGTTTCCGCAGAGGAATGAAAGTTCAAGCTTCACACAAAAGTTGATGCAGATTCGTTGCTCTACTCGCTCAGTCATTTTGAATGTGATGGCCACACAGTGCACATGCTCACTCAATGGCATCTGCTGCCCTCATTGACTAGTGCAACCAAGTCGTCATTGTTCACACGTGCGCATTCCAGTCCACTCTCCTTGGCTGCCAGGCTACACGGATGTTGTGCAAACCATTCTCGTATTAATAATAGCTGGAGTTTTCCCAGACAGACCTCACACATCTCTTGTACTCATGTGTTTCAGGGTCCTATTATTTCACATGTTCTATCTCAGTTCTCACCACAAACTAATGAGCAGTCATGTTTATATCCCCTTTAGAGAACAGACAGCCTTTGAATGTGTAATTCAGTTCCTCCATTCAAAGATTAAAAACCATGTCTACATGAGATGAAATATTTCCCCATCTACTCGGTTCCCATTTTCCCAGCCCCAAACCACTTTTGGTTGGTTTCTATGTATCTTTCCAGAGTTCATTTATGCATAAAAATCAAACCGGGAATATATAGTCTTATTCCTCTATTTATTTTTTAATAAAAGCTCAGTATGCTACCATGAAGTTTGTGCCTTCACTGGAGGAATATGAATCCAATTTTGTTAGTCCTCAAAGCTCAAGGGCTCTCCACACTGCAAAACTGCTTTCTTAACCAAGGAGAAGACAGAAAAGGAATCTTGGATCTTGATCCACATTTTTACCCAGCCGGTCTCCCCGTCCCAGTCCCACTACCTGCTGGAGTCTCTGGGACTGACGATGAGCTGAGGAGTGCTGAGAGGGCCCTACGAGACTAGTTTAACCTCAGCTTGGTGGTTTCAAGGTTTGCATTAGGTATGATAAAGTCAGAAAAAGAAAAAGAAAATACCCACGATCCAGAACATTTTCTAACCACGTTATCTTTTCGTCAGCTTGCATCTCAGTTTAAAATCTCTTTCTTTGTATCACTAGTAGCATGTTTTGCTGGTGTTAGGATGTCTGGGGTGACTATGACAGACCTGGCCCAGGTTGCTCCTGGGAGCGGGACTTAGGGAGTAGGATAGAAATGGGCTCTTTTCTTACCAAGTCCTTAGTGGCCAAGGAGCCCAGTGGGACCCATTTAAAATGCAAAAAGGGTCATATCATTCTCTTTCTTGACATCAGTCGACAGCTCCTATTACCTGTAGACAAAAAGACCAAACTACTAGTGGTAGCACCCAAGACACTCCTGAATGCAGCCCTTGATTTCTTTCAGGCCTCCTGTCTCAGGACCCCTACAGAGCACAGGCCACGCATAAAGTTAAGGTTGCTGTCTTAGCTTGTGATGCCCCTTCATTCCCTTTCCCGGTTAATTCCCATTTATTCTTCAAGACCCCCATCGGGCCTCAACCTCTCCAGAAAACCTTTCCAGACACCTGTAGTCTGGGTGTGTTGCCCATTCTCTGTGTGCCTAATCATCATTTTCTGTCTCCCACACCAACCTGGGCAATCAGTCCTAGCACTTAATAGGTAGTTTTCATAGAGGTTGTTTTTTTACTTTTTTTTAATTGATGTTCGAATACAGTTGTCTCCATTTTCCCACCGACATTTTCCCCCTCCCTACCCATGCCCACCTCCCACCTTCAACCCCACTCCCACTGGGTTCCATCCATCTGTCCCTCATATATGCTCATTTATGTCCCTTTCCCTTCTTTCCCTCATTATTTCCCTCTCCCCTCCCCTCTGGTTACTGTCAGTTTGTTGTCGATTTCAATGTCTCTGGCTATATTTTCCTTGCCAGTTTGTTTTGTTAATTAGGTTCCACTTATAGGTGAGATCATATGGTATTTGTCTTTTACTGCTTGGCTTACTTCACTTAGCATAATGCTCTCCAGTTCCATCCATGCTGTCACAAAGGGTAGGAGCTCCTTCTTTCTTTCTGCTGTGTAGTATTCCATCGTGTAAATGTACCACAGTCTATTGATCCACTCATTTACTGATGGGCACCTAGGCTGCTTCCAGCACTTGGTTATTGTAAATTGTGCTGCTATGAACATTGGGGTGCATAGGTTCCTTTGGATTGGTGTGTTTCAGCGTTCTTAGGGTAAAAAACCAGCAGTGGAACTGCTGGGTCAAAAGTCAATTCCATTTTTAGTTTTATGAGGAAATTCCATACTGTTTTCCACAGTGGCTGCACCAGTCTGCAATCCCACCAACAATGCACTAGGGTTCCCTTTTCTCCCCAACCTCTCCAACACTTGTTGTTTGTTGATTTGGTTATGATGACCATTGTGACTGGTGTGAAGTGGTATCTCATTGTGGTTTTAATTTGCATCTCTTTGATGGCTAGTGATGCTGAGCATCCTTTCATATGTCTCTGGGCCCTCTGTATGTCCTCCTTGGAGAAGTGTCTGTTCAGGTCCTTTGCCCACTTTTAAATTGGATTGTTTGTCTTCCTGGTGTGGAGTCCTGTGCATTCTTTCTATATTTTGAAGATCAAACCCTTGTCTGAGATATCATTGGCAAATATGTTTTCCCATACAGTTGGCTCCCTTTTCATTTTGCTAATGTTTTCTTTAGCCGTGCAGAAGCTTTTTATTTTTTATGAAGTCCTATTTGTTTATTCTTTCCTTTATGTCCCTTGCTCTAGGGGGCATATCATTAAAAATATTGCTGCGTGGAATATCTGAGATTTTCCTGCTTATCTTCTGCATTTTCATAGAATTTTATAGTGTAACAGGTAAGAGCATGAGCCCTGGGATAGGATTTCTTGGTTAGTACTTTATCTCTGCCACACGTAGCTTTGAGAACTTGGGAAGAGTTAGTCACCCTGTCTGTCCTTCATTTTATTCATTTGTAATATTAAATGAAGAGTAGTACCCACATGTTCTGACAATTAAATGATATGGTGCAGTTAAGTGCTTAGCACAGTAGAGACAAAGTGTGATTAACTTGTTCATTTATTTTCTTATTTTTTTTTTCTTTCCTTTTTGAAACATAAATTCCTGGGGGCAAAGAGCTTGGCTGCTTTGTTCACTGCTATATCCCTAGCACCTGGTACACCACCTAGAAGCCCAGTGCGCACCTGTAGAACACTAGGTAAATGGATGTATCAGTGATGACCTGTGAGTTAGTCACAGTGTGTCCAAGCCACTGCAGGTCATGCAGTTTCCTACAGAAGTGAAAACGCCCCATCCTTGGCATGACCCCTAGATGGATATCAGGTACCCAGTGAACATTGGTGCCTTACCATTCCCGTTCTCAGCCACCATCTCTTGCATGAGAATGAGGCCATTTGGCAATATCCGCTTTAGAGTTGAGTGACAGTGACAAATATTAGCACAAATATCAGCAAGCATGATCTCTCAGACAAGCACATATACCGCCTTGCTAAAAACGACAGTCATCACAACTTTTTCAAAATAACCCACGCAGAGCAACTTCCTTCTTATCACTCACATCTCTGCAGATATTGGAATCGAAGTCTTTTGTAGAATTTATATCTTTAACCAGAAATTCATATTTTATAGTCACTGACATCATCATTTAACAAACTACAGCTTGACATTTTCAATATGAGAAATTTATTGTGACTCCTTTTCTATGTAGAAGATATTAGAAGATAATTTTTTAAAGGGTCTCAAGTGAGGAGAGTATTATGTGCTAAAAACTTTTGGCGGGGGTGTAAAGGCTATTTTTTATGAATGGGGTTTGGAGGCCATTGTTAAATTCATGAAAGTTTGACTTTATTTTTGCTCAAGCTAACTGGCAATGCAGTGTATAGGGAATAAAGAGCCCAGGTTTTATTACTATTCAAATCCCTATCGGGCCCTTATCTGGCTGTGACCTTGAACAGTCACACTTCTCACTACGTGTGCAAGGAGTTGAGCAGGTAGTCTCCAATGTCTTCCCACCCCTCGCCTTCTGGGCATTTTCAGCTAATGTTGCCCTAATAACTCTACAAGGGGAACCCATCAGGGGATAATGCCCTGATTTGCCTCTCTGCAAAATATAGTAAGGGATGAATAAGAAGTGGTTTTACCCTCAAACAGCTTACCAGTTCAATGACATTCAAGAACAACAGAGACGGGTCAAATGAACTTTAAAAGCAAAGCAATTCTCTGTGCCTCTGCTTTAATTTTTGTGTAAATATACTATTTGTTCTAAAAGATTCTTTTTGAAATCATGTTAAAGAAGACATGAAACTTCTTATGGTCTCATAGAGAAGGGGCACAAGAAGTGGTGGTAGCATGGGCCGAAGGGCTTGATAAGCACTGGTCCGGTGAGACTGCACGTGGGTCTCAGCTGTGTGGGGCTGGCCAGGCTCCTTAGTGCCTCTCACCCTGTTCCCAGCACCCGCACCTAGGATGACAGCATAAGACACTCACTGTCTACCGCACCGCTCCGGGGGAAATCTCATTTTTAACAAGTTCACGGAAATGCTTTGAAATGGTAAAATCTACAATTATAGTTTATTATCTTAACATCTACCAAATAAGTTAACGATAAATAACTCTATAAGTGACGTGAACTTTGTTCATAATTTAGATGCACAAAACTTTATTTTCTACCAGTGAACTTAACGTCGGTTTCAAGCGTAGAAACACACTCTCAGTCACTCTTGTGCTTCCTTCCTACAGAATTGAATGTAAGTTCTAGGGGTTCAGAGTACCAAGGGGTGGGTATAATAGGAGTGGGGGGGCACCAGGTTTTGATATTCTACACACAGATGTCTTCTGGGGCACTCACCTGTCCTCAGTTGTTGACCCACCCAGGTTGCCAGTGACATTCCTTCTCACTGGCCAGCTGGCACTTTTAGGCCCCACCACTTTCCCCACTGTGTCTGCACCTCCTTGGAGGCGTGGGAATTTCTCTGTGAGGCTATGTAAGGACCCACTTCCTGTATTCACTCTAAAGTTTCTCTTCTGGGGTCTTCCTGTTTCTGGGCTCAATTAGCTCTTCTCATCTGTCACTTGGTTCTAAGATTGTCTTTCAGCTCCTAGTTACTAACAGAAAGGAAACATCTGTCTTCTGCTTTCTAGTCTCCACTGGTTCTGGGAAAATCCCTCCCAGTCCCCAGAGGAGACTTCTTTCCTTACAATCCCTTATAATATTCTCATTCCCAGAGATTTTGGTTTTCCTCGAATCCCTCATCATCCCCCAAGGCCTTAGCATTTGCTTGCTCACACTCTCATCCCTGCCCTCTGAGTTACATCCTCCCCTGAGGTGGGCTCAGGACTGCCCAGATACCTGCAGGGACAGAGACAGGGGGGACCATACTGACACAGAGGTGGGAACTTTAGTTAATATCTCAGAGAATGAGAAAATAACACGTGGCCTTTGTACCATGGCTGCTTTTGAACGGATTAGATTCACAGCAAAGAGCACAGTTTTGTCACATGACCATGTTGCCTCTCTCCCAGGTCTGAGCCTGTCTCTGAGGCCAGTCTGCAGCGGGGGAAAAGCCCGCAGGTCAGCATCCGTGGCACCAGCATTCGGTGTACCTTGCTGGAGAGGCTGATGAGAAAGCTGTCACCCCCCTCTGCTCTCTGTGCCCAATCCAATCCCCCAACTCCTGCTAGCCTGTCAGGCTGCATTTTCAATTACTGTCTTTGAAAAATGTCCAGGTGAACCTATTAAATCAATGAATGTGATGAGCTGAACACAAGGCGATGGCAATTCTGTGGCCTCCCATGGGATAATTGGCAATACCATGGGGTGTGGAAAATCCAAGCCTGAAAATCATTGCTTTGAAGGAAGGGAGGACAACTGAACCATTTCTTCTATTAAAATGCATGAAGTTTAAATAAATATCCCCGTTCTTGGGGCCCGTCAACCTTCATTATTTTTATGCATGGAAAAGTTTAAATATTTATTAACTTCAATTTACAGAATTTTTTATAACCTCATTCAGCCAGGGGACATATTCATTTTAAAATGGATGGCACTTTAAAATAGCATTATTTAAAAATAATTAAGAAATAATTGTGTTTTTATTTTAAAGAAACCAGGTACTATGTAGCTTAATAAAATAACCAAGGAAAAAAAAAGCGGTTCTTGCACAATGGCCCACAGTCAACAGGTTCACATGAGCTAGCTCAGCCAGACTCATCTGGCCACCTGGACAGAGTTGCGCACAACTGGGGAAGCGCTAGCCGGACCAGTTTAGCTGAGCAGTGTCGTCAGAGTGGGCAGAGAAGGCTCTTCAGGAAGTCTGCTTCTGGCCTCATTCCAGGCCATCTGGCCTTGCTCTTCTCTGAAGTCAAGAAGCTGGTTCGCACTATGTGGACATAAGTGAGACCCCAGCCCAGACTTCTTGTCGCTTGGAGGGTCACCTTCTCAGGTAGCTAGAGGAGGTGTCAAAGATTGGCGAAAGTTGGAGTGGGGAAATTTGGGCCATCATCTCTATAATGTAAGCCACTCTCCCTCACTTTTGACATGTAGACCATTGGAACTGATATTGTCTCAGTTCCAATGTCTCTACCTAGTGAACACTGTTTCAGCCTATTCCTCCCAACAGATTCCTATACAGATGCCCTGGAACCGCCTTTCTGTGTGCTTATTAATGACCATTTACCACAAAAACTGCGAGAGATTCAGAAGATGCTCTGTCTTCCTTTCCTCTCCCTGTCATCACCATGCTTCGTTACTCACTAACATAATTTTGGGAGACAGATTAGAAAAAAAACCAACAAAGGAACATAATTTGAAATTCTACCATGCAGAGGAAACCACTTTTTCCTAGGGAATTTAGACCTTTTCCAATGTATGCAATCATGAGTTTTCAAAGGTCTTGAGTAAATTACATTTTATACACATTGAAATGCTTTAGATTTGCCTCTGCTGCTTTTTTATCAGCACCAGCAGTGTTACTATTCTACCTTAAAATGATTTTTTTTAAAGGCAAGATCTTTAAAACTATTGAACCACCTGTGACTAGCCACAAAATTTGTACTAGGGAGGCTGTATTTTTCCTCCTATGCCTCAGACAGACTGCTAGCCTCTGCCTTACGCCACTCCGCAGTCGCAGTTAGAATCCAGCGAAGGCGATCACCAGGCACAACACAAATGGATGAGTGTGGCTGGTGCCCTGAGACCCCACCAGGTCATGGGTGGGGTCAGAGCAATGGGGTGGGGAGCTGGGAGCTCTGACTCGCATTTCCCACTGTGTGCCGCTGCACTGGGCTCCTCGGTGTTACACACTGGATGTGAAAATGTCCCTGTCTCTCTAAACTTAAATGGTGTACCATATGGAACAACTTGCATGAAACAGTTTTGTATTCATTCTGTGTCCCATAACCTAGGGAACACCTATATATTTGTAGTTTAAAAAAAATGAACACAGAGTCTATATACCACTTTGTAACTTGATTTTTTGGTGGTTGTTGGCAAACGCCTCTTTATGTCAATAAATAAATACAGACATTGTAACCGTTGGAGATTGCAAAATACGCCATTGTAGGAATCTATAACAATTCAAACAGTGTCAAATTATGGGACATCTTGGGTGTCTGTGCTTTGGGCTGGCACCCCTGGGTCACAGGCTCGTGTTCCTTGGCCTGCCTCTGGTCACAGCCGCAGCTGCCATGGGGAAGTGTCACGCTAGCTCAGGCTCACCTGTGCTCATAGCTCTAGCCCAGCCAGCACAGGGGCTTCCCCGGTGCTGAAGGAGCGGGGAAGTATGAGAGAGAGCCGTAGGCCCTGCCCCCAGCAACCTCCAACCAGTGGGGGAGAGAACTGGTGAGTACATGCTGCAGCCCCCTCTCCTTCCAGAGGAAATCTCCAGTAGGCCTTTTGAATGGTGCCCGTGAGGGTGTGACGGAGCTCCAGTACCCCAATTAAAGCATCCTCACTATATTTGCTTTTCCTTCTTCCTTTCCTACTCTCTCCATTTGGCTTCTCAGGATCATCTTGGAAATAAATCCACCTGTATCCAGGCAAGGCTTGCTCTCAGACTCTGAGCCAAAATGAGGACTCTGACAATGATGCACAGGGTGTCCTTGAATGTACACCTCTGCTATCGATCTACTTATTTCCTTCAGATCAATTCCTAGAATTGTACATGGCAGAGTCAAAGGGCATAGGCTTTTAAAAACAAGCTCAAACCAGTGCCGTATATAACAGAGTTCCGAACTGTAAGAGGATTGATTGTATTTTATTTGCCTGCGCCTGTTCAATCCCAGAGCGATCGTGGAGCGAAGCGCCGCCACCAGCTTCCTGGAGTCTTTAAGCTGCCCTCCCCAGAGCCTCCGAAGCCCTGCCTTCCGCTACCCTGAAAGCTTGATGAATGGAATGATTAGAATGCCCGCCCACTGTCTCCCAAATAGACATCTCACTTTATTGCTTGGCAGTTATTAAAAAATGAGTAGTCATTCTGCTGCTGAAAAGACTACTTATGGGAAAAGTAAAAAGTAAGAAAAACATTTACTCATAATTTAAGCCACAAGGAAATAAAACCAACCACCAGATAAAATGTCTGTTTCTCAAACAGTTCAATCTTTATATCATAGCAGCAGTGGAACTCTTAATTACAGGCAGTAAAGTCTCTGGGTTTGATTTTTCACCCAGCATCGGTGGTTAGAAAAGTAGAAGGAAGCAACCGCCTGGACCGGCTCCAGAGGCGCTTGGGCGGGACAGCAGTGCGCTCTCGCCTGGAGCGGCCGGGGAGCACAGCGCGGGCGCTGCACCCGGGTAAGCGGCGGCCTGTCTGCGAGAGGGACTGCTGAGCCTACGTTGGCATGTATAATTTATATCCACATATATGTGATTATTTTAAAAAACAAATGAACTATTTCTAAATCACTTCAAGAGGCAATGTACCCTTGTGACATCTTTCTGGAAGTCTCCTTTTTTACTTTTATTTTTGGACAGAGGGAAGTTTTATCTGACTTTTGAAGGCAAGCAGAACATGGCATCCCGGATTTTAATGTACACACCCCTTATCTTTCTTGCCCCATCTGCATTGTGAAACCCCACTTCTTCAGGAAGTCCATTTTCAAATGGTGTGTAAAGTCTTTCTCGTGACAAACACATGCAGGTTCTGCCCCGTTGGATGGCTTCAAAAAAAAACCAAACCAAAACAAACAAACTTCTTTGGCTGTGTTTGCTGGCGACATCAATCACTGCAACAAGGCCTTCTGACTGCTATTTATTCTGTCGTAATTACTATCACCACACTCACGTGATTGCTGCGTTAGTAACTCTGCTGATTATAAATAGAGTCAATGCTGTAATACATCAGCAGAGACTGGCAGCATTATGGAGACACGGTCCACACACATGAATAGTTGTACCTCTGAGAGTTATAATTTAAACATTTCCCAGAAAGTGTTATCCCCACCGGGCCTCTCCCCGATCGCTCCCATAAAAGCTTCGTTTAAACATTACTACCCTTCTCCCTGCTCAGTGTCTCTGTGGCCTTCTCCGATGTCCTTCACGCAGTCTAGGTTGTGTTTTGTATTCAAAAGATAATTCCTTGATAGAATATGGACGTAGTAATGTACTGGTTTCTTGAATTTGCTAAAAGCAGGGACACTGGATTGTAACAGCCCACTAGAGCCAGTTCTATTTCCATTTTAACAGTGATTTATCTCCCTTTAGGCAAGAGCCCCATAGAGGGAATTCTTGCAGCACTGGATCCTTCTCTGCTTTTTTTAAAACTGCTTTTATTTTTTGAAGGGGACAGGCAAAGGGTACAATTAGGTTTTTATGGAATTCACTGACATGTTGTAGAAGGATTCTGCACTTACTGCATAATTTCGGTTTTCAGAATTTTTTGCACAGGGTCACCTGGGTAAAGAGAATTCCCTCGCAGAACAATGTATTTCTGTCTTCCCCAAAGCATACTCTCCCTCCAAGGAATGATGCTCTCATACCAAATGGTGTGTATTGAACAAAACTGACATATTTCCTGTTTTTAGCTGTCTGCCTGGTTCTTGGGAGACCGTTTTTTTAAACATAAACTTTTTTTTATTGATTCAGAACTAGAAAAGTTTTTTAATGTAGTAATGATATTTAGTAACTAAGGAAAGTGCGTTTTGGGGAATCTTCTGGTCCATGGAAAGAACGTGTGAGTCTGTCTCTGTGCACAAAAACTATTTGATTCATTTTAAGTTGGGTTTATAAAAACAAAATATATAAATTAGTATCCCGATAATTGAGACTACAGATTGATGTTTTATGAATTTATTTTCTGCTCATTTTGAAAGCCCTACATTTTGAAGTGTTCTAGGATAATGAAAATTTTAAATATTCTGTTCTGCTGTCAGATCATTTATCTTGATGTGAGGGTATAGAAAAGGTGCCACCTTAGGTAAAGACTGAAGAGAGGATGATCGTAAAACAGATAAAAATACGCAGAATGTGTTATCCCAACCTTGACTTCAACATATGTATTTGTTGCACTAGAAAGAGTTTTGAAGCAAATAAACTTTTTGACTGGCTCCTAAATTTATTTACAATTAAATTTGTGTTCTGCTTAATTATCTAACCATTTTGTAGCTATATATAGACACCAAAATAATGAAGCACATCAATAATGATCTGTCCTGTGTAGACCCAACTTAAACAAAAATGGTAGATAATTAGTATTGTAATTTTTATTCTAAAAGGATAAAGAAAAGCCATCCCCCTTGTGCAGCTTATTTGTAGCGTGAATTAACCTTCGTCACAAATAAAATCAATCTTCTTATCATACTTGGCCCATCCCCAAACAGAAAATAGACTGTGCAAGGTTATTAAATATTTCTGAGTAGCAATAGTCTTCGCATTTTCTTGCACTGTTACGAAGGTCAGGTAGAGAGATTCTGACATCATTTTCTTGTAACTGCTCCATGGAAAGACTTAAAAAATTTTTTTTTAAGGTTTTATTTATTTAATTTTTAGAGAGGGTAAGAGAGGGGGAGAAACATCAATGTGTGGTCACCTCTCACACACCCCCTACTGGGGACCTGGCCCACCACCCAGGCCTGTGCCCTAGACTGGGAATTGAATTGGCAACCCTTTGGTTTGCAGGCTGGCGCTCACTCCAATAAGCCACATCAGCCAGGGCTGGAGAGACTTTTTATGAGGCCCTGAAATGTGGATGAACATTAGAATGTACCCAGTGGCTCAAATGGCTGCTTGGGTCTCATGGAGAGATGCACTAGGCGTGACGGTGAACTGGCTTTCATTTTGTATTTACTCTGATTGAAGATCGCATGGCTTGAAAGAGGGATGAATTATATTTATTCCAATACTTCCAGAATACTTATATAGTCACGCACCGTTTAGCAACAAGGGTAGGTTCTGAGAAATGCATCATTAGGCGATTTCATGTCATTGTGCAAACATCAGAGAGTGTATCTACAGAAACCGAAATGACACAGCCTACTACTCACCTAGGCCACGTGGTACAGTCCACTGCTCTGAGGCTACAAACCTGTACAGCACGTTACTGTACAAAACAACTCGTGATTAAAAGGAGCACCGGAGAAAATGATGCAGTCCAGAGACACAGCAAACACCAGGTGTGTGAGGCTGTTGCCGGCATAACAAGACATGCTCTTTCATAGCAGACTTTTTCTAATAAGCAGGAAATTCCCACTTATTTTTAATAAGTAGAAAGTAAAATAACAGTAAAAAGTATAGTGTAGTAAAAACATAAACAAGTAACATGGTCATTCGTTATCATTTTCAAGTGGTACGTACTGTACAGAATTGTACGCGCTGTACTACTACACGCCTGGCAGGCAGTAGGTTTGCGCACACCGGCATCACCACAGGCATGTGGGCAGTGCCTGGCTACATGACTCTGGAATAGCTACAAGGCAATAGGAATTTTCCAGCTCCATCATTATCTTTTGGGACCATCGTCGTATACAGGGTTCCTCGCTGACCCAAACACCAGTATGGGGCACATGACTGTATGTCCGGAGAGAGAGGAGGAGGAGCAGGGTCACAAAGCCTTCGGTGAGAGTCACAGGTTGCTGATTTCTCTAATGTGGGGTGCGCTGGCACTGCGTGGGGCTTGTCTCTCAGTTGGAATGACCAGGAGCTGATTTGATCATAAATGTAAAACCCCAGCAGGTAAAGCCCACCCCAAAGGCGGGCAGGTGGGGCTGCTTTGATTCAGTCCTCTGGTGGCTCAGATATAACGTAAGTGTGATTAAACTTTAGAACAAGCTGCTGGGAGGACGGTGAGATCTTCATCCCTAAAACCAGGAATGACATACATTTGGCTCAGGTGTTTCTGAAGGCCAAGGTTGGGACTGGATTTGTGACTCCTAAGTGCTGGCCCATGTCCCAGTGCCAGACCACCACGTGGACACCACTCCTCAGCAACACGAGAAAGGTATGGGTGGCATGTCATGGTTTTTCGTAAGTTAAATACGTTCCATTGTAATCACAGATCACATCTGTAACACAGCTCCTTCGGCTCGCCGCACCGTATCCGTATTGTTGCCAGTACCTGGAAATTAACCTTCCCGTGCCTCATCTTAGAAAACTAAGAAGTAAACAGCTCTATATCAATGCAATTTATTTTCTAAAGTTTTAATGGGCCTTGAAATCAAAATTCTGGGAACTACTGAGCTAAATAATCTTCATTCAACAAATATTCATTCATTTAGTTGTTTTTATGTCACACAAAAGAAAAAGAATAACTTCGTCCTATCAGAGAAGTGAAATAATAAAATCAACTAACACTCATTGAACGTGACACTGTGTTTTATATACATTATTTTGCGTAATTATTGCAACATTCGCCAGACAAAGACACCCGACCAAAAGCCGAGGAGATGAGATTAGCACCAGCGCCCCCAGCACAGGGCGCCTCCCATCACTGACCTGGCTTTTTCACCCTCCTAAGAAAACATACTATTAATGGTATGTCCAGGGAGGTGGCATGGTACCAGAGAAACACTGTGATCTTTTAAATGTATTGCTTTTTCATGAAACCAAAGCTTGAGTAGTGGGGTGGGTAGGGCACGGCCATGAAAACAAACTAAAGAACAAGGCAGGTGTTAGAAGCATCGTTAGAAGCATGTATGATGTGTGGAACACCTTCAATCAGCCAGCTTTGAGGTAGTGAGAGACCACTTGTCCAGATGGCCTAATCTTCCCAGCTCGGTCATCCAATCAAGTCCCCTCCTGCGTCACGTGGTGTCTGTTTTGGGCTCCGTGATTCGTGTAAGCACTTCTACATCTGCTGAAGCACTAAACATGGTGTGAACAGGAACTGGCTTCTAGCTGATGGCGATGGCTAATTATAGAATGGGGAAAAACCCACTACTTTGATTTTGATTGAGCTACTCTAACCTTAATTCTGAATTCAAGGTCAAAGGTAGGAATGTGAGAACATGCCAAGGCCACTCGGAAATACAATCCAATTCTTCAGTCACTGAGCTCTAGGTAAGTTAGCTCATCATTTTGATGCTATTTTGAACAGGCAGGGTGAGATGCTATCTTGGAGATTTAAGTAATTTCTTGTTCTTCTTCTGCAAAAACAAGGGGAGCTCAGAAAGCTATTTTGGCTTGGGCATGATAAGGGGAGTAAGTCACCTCTAAGTTACGAGAACTAGTTCTACCCTTTGGGAGGGACATGAAATGTGGGACCCCTTGGAGATAATCAGTGGGCTGCTGCTGTGGGCTAACTGGTGTCTCCCCATCCCCAAAACCATGTGATAGTATTTGGGGAGAAAGCCTTTGGGGGAGAACTATGTTTAGTGAGATCATGAGACGGGGACCCTCGTGAGGGGACCGGCGCCCTTGTAAGAAGGAGAAGAGACACCAGAGCTCTCTCACCACGTGCAGACACAGCGAGAGGGCGGCTTTCTGTGAGCCAAGAAGAAAGCCCTCGCCGGAACCCTGTGCTGCTGGAGCCCTGATCGAGGACCTCCAAAACGATGGGTAAACAGAACTCTGTTGTTGGGCCACCCGGCCTGTGATATTTATTACAGCAGCAGAGCTAAGATTGCTGCCCTTAGGATGGCGAGCAGATCACTCACTTGCAGTAAAAAGATGTTGTAAGCAGTTTTGGGGTTTTGTTTGTTTGTTTGTTTGAGATTTGAGGAAGGAAAAGCAGCCTGACCCCAAGACATGGGAATCTTTGGGGAGGAGATGGGAAAGGTCTGCATCTATACGTGAGCAGATGCCTTGGTCTGTTCTGACCCAGGGCATCTTGAGCTGCGACTCCAAGCAAGTCAAGCAGGGAGGGTCATCTCTGGCCAGCCCTGGCACTGAGAGACTCTGGCCCATCTCAGAGAGTGGAGTCTGGGCCAGTGGTGGGGCAGCCTGCAGCAACGGGCCAGCTCATGGGCAGCTCTCAACAGAGCCCGCAGGCAGCAGCACAGGGGAGTGGCAGGAATGGGGCCAGAGGACTTCCAGAGCTCCCTGCAAGCAGAAGTGGCTGACGAATCGAGCATCCTGAGTAGCCTACAGCTTCGGGCAACACAGGGGGAGGGGGCACGCACAGGGAGACAACAGAGTTGCTGACCATCTGGCATAGGGAGTCCTAAGCTTGTCTGTATTTTTTATTTGGAGAAATAGAGAAGATATGTACCAGTATTTGTACCCTTATTTTGAGTTTTTATTAGAGTCAGGTATAAGTAAAGAAAAAAATGGCGCTTTTTTGGTAGGAAAATCTTATAGAGCCAGTATTTTATGCTTACAACAATGGGCCCGGGACCTTGTCACCTGGGTTGGAGCCCCAGTCCTTCCGGTTCACCAGCTGTGTTACTTTAAACAAATTCCTTTGTCTCATGTGTCTTATCTGTTAAATGGGTATGATAATGCCTTATGGTGAGTATTAAATGTGAAATATTGACAACTGCGCCTTATACAAAGTACCTTCTTATTATCAGTTCCAACTCTAATATTTTATAGAAGAGGTTACCAGGACTCAGAAGTAATTCCGCAGTCACAAAGCACTCTGGCATCGTTACTACTTAGTAACGTGTTAGGGAGAGCACCTGGCTCGGTTTTCCCAGAACTATCTGGATTTCAGCATTGAAAGTCCTGCATTCTGGGAAACTGGGACGACTGGTCACTTTACGGTGATGAGAGTAAAGTCACAAGAAGTGGAAAGAGCTGAATGAGGCCGTGGCCACAGAGTGGAGCAATGTTGCTCCCGAAGCTGTAACTCCACACGCAAGCGCCTGGTGCAAGACTCGGAGAGCAGTTATGAAAGTGTCTGTCGAGTTGTGTGTGACTGTGTATAGCTCTCCAGTAATGGGTTTGGTGGTTGGGAATTTTCCAGAGTGGCCTTCTATCCCTGGGGGAATTCCAGCCGGGTAGATGTGGTCTGGCCTCATAAGCGGGAGGTCTGTCCTGACATTTACAGAATGGAGTTCTGAATAATAAGCTAAGATTGCATTTGTAGAGCATTTATCTCAAAGGAGCTCAGTGTTCTTGGCAGTCATGATTTAATTAATACTCACACTGTCTCCAGGTGACACAGAGCAGGCAGGTGTAATTATCTGTTTTGCAGATTATATGACTTGGAGGTTCGCCTGGTTAGAAGGTGCCTTAGAAAGAGATGCTCCTCTCTGATAACAGGTTTGATTTGGTTCCCATTCTTTCCAGGGAGCCTTAGGCTTGATGTGACTCTGGGGAACCCTAAAGGAACATCATAAATGATGCACTCCATGGTGATAGTCCATTTGTCTTTGCTTGTCACACCATACATTTGGTCACCCCACTGAACAGCCGGTCTGTGCCCAACAGGCAGAGAACTCAGCTGTGACGTGATCCTCAGGCCAGGCCGTGTGAGGTCAGTCCACGCCCAGTCTGCTCCCTGCACGAAAAATGTGTGCACTGTGCCTTCGTGTAAGCTGTGAGATCGGTACTAATTGATTAAATAATGAATTAATAATTGAGAGACGCCATGCAGCTGAGCCCACACCCTTGCCTCCGGAGCAGCGAAGCCCAAACAGGAAGGGGATAAATGAGAATAGGAATTGATTTCCCATCAGCAGAGATGGGCTGACAAAGGTGGTGCTAAGAATAACAAAATGACATTAACAGCTAACAGGCACCGAATTCTTAAAGCACACCAAGCCCATTCTAAGCATTTTGTATGCATCACTGCTATGGACTGAATGCCTGTGCCCCGTAAAATTCATACGCTGACATTTAATCCCCAGTGTGATAGTATTAAGTGACGGGGCCTTTGGGAGGTGACTGGGATGAACACCATTATAATAGAGGCCTCAGAGAGCTCCCCTGACCCTTCTGCCATGTGACAATACCAGGAGAACAGAGCCATCTATCAACCAGGAAGTGGGCTATCACCAGACATGGAATCTGCCAATGCCTTGACCTTGGACTTCCCAGCCTCCAGAACTATGAAGGACAAATGTTGTTTAAGCCTTCCAGTCTAAGGTATTTTTGTTATAGCAGCCCAAACCGACTAAGATGACCAATTCATTTAATCTTCATCAATAAGTCAGGAGTTAACTTTTCAGATAGGGAAACTGAGGCACAGAGAACTTAAATAGTTCACTGAAGGTTACAGAGCTAACAAGTGTCAGAACCAGGATTTGAATCAAGGCGTGCTGCTTTCAGAAACCTTAGACTTAACCACTCCACCATGGGGAGGGCAAGGGTCAAACACTGCGAAACAACTTCCTTTTTGTTGGTAAGTGGAGCTCACGTTCAGACTAAATGACAAGCCCGATGACTTGTCCTTTGGTCAGTCCTCAGATCCTCTGACTGGGAGTGATACTGCCGAGAAGAAAGTTGCGTCTATGTAACCTGAGACAAGGACAAGTGACAATAAAAAGTGACAATTTATTGAGATCACGGCTACAGCAACTCACTTTGTCCATCGTGCAAGTCAGGGGAAGGCAGGGTGAGGGCAGCCCGAGATGGGGAAAGACTTTGGAGAGAGAGCAGAAAGGGAGAGGCTGTTTCATCTGGAGCATTTCTCTAGGAGGTTTCACTGTGGGTCCGAGGCATGCGCGAGGGGCAGGCAGCCCCGGCCAACGTTTGTGGCCGTGAAAACAGGGCCCCAGGAGCACAGAACATTTGCAGAGTGAGACGTGCACTGACAAAAGCTAGTTTTGTGACAATCCTAATACGTCGCAGGATGGTGTCATGAGTAAGTCTTGCATCAGGCCCCGCAGGCAAATGCAATCACTAGTTGCTTTGGTAAAATTTGGAAGTCGCCACCCACCACCAGGTCTTTGGGAGTGGGCACAATTCAGCACAACCGGTTTATATTTCTGTTCTACTCTTAGAGCACACATGTATCACTTGGCAATTTTGACATGACTCTTAGGCAGTCAAAAAAAGTGCATCAGCAACCCCCCATTTACTGCTGCCTTTTCCTGCCCCAGCTTCCTTACTGACTCTCCCACCTACACACAAAGTGGGGCAAACGTAGGTTTACAGTTGTCAGCATGCAAAACACAGAGGTTATTCTTATATTTTTATTTATTAGTTATTTTATTACTTTCCACACAAACAACTGTAAACCTACTTTTTCCTCCCCGTCCCCCACTGTATTCTGTCCAGTCTCCCAATTCCCAGATGGCAGGAGGCAGAATGCAGGCATGGAGTGCAGACACCGATCTTGCCTTTGCCACCAGTCCCTCCCTGTGCACCGGGCTCCTCCTTCTCTGAGAGGAGCTGCTCCTGCTCTGGGCCAGACTGCAGAGCCTCGTGTGTGAGACCGGACCCCTGTGCAGCCCAGCAATCCCTCTGGGGCCCCTAGCATCCCCAGGGCTGAGAGGTAACCACTCACACGGCACACGTTTTGTGCATCGGGCACTGTTGTAGGAGCTGGGAACAGAGTAATGCATACAATGGACAAAGTCCTTGCACTTTATAGGAAAAGGAGAAGTGGGCAATGAATAAAAAAATAAATACTCTAACTTCAGGAAATGAAGGCTGCTCTGAAGAAGCATCAAGCAGCGTTAGGAAACAGTGATACAGACTTCAGAGTGGGATGGAGTTTTGCTTCAAGCTCTAAATTAATGCTTGGGGCCATGTCTCCTGAGAAGAAATGTCACCCTGCAATCCCTTGCCCAGGCCCCAAACACCCACTCAGGACCAGCCCAGCGCAAAAGGAAAATGCCAGGCCCCTGGGTGAAAAATTATTAAGAGTTTCAAGACCAGGAAAGCAGAGCCTGAAACCAAGTTCAGGACGCTGCACACCCGCACAGGTGGCCCGCCCAGGACATCACCCTGCCACAGCTCCGTGCCTCTGGACCACCTGCCCAGTGCCAACGTGAAGGCTCAGCTCACCTGTCTGATTGCCATGCTGCTTTATTGCAGCCAAAGCCTTGCCTCTATATGGCTGGGGCTTGCTTTTCCCCGGAACCTGAGCCTGCACCCTCACTGCCCCGCCCCCCACACCCACACTCCCACTGCTCTGAGCGCCTCCAAGCGCCTCAGCTGACAACAGTGTGCTGGGAGCCCTTGTTCTGCGGTGAAGCCCTGGATTAGCCTCCCTGGCTCAGCCTCCCTGGCTCCCACTAGCTCCTCCCCCCACCCTCACTCCATTCGGACCTGCTTAGTCTTGCTACCCGTCACAGGATTAGATCAAAGTGCAAAACCGATGCTGGTATTTGGCCTTGCGTTAAGAACCTCTGGGCCTGTTCCTCTAAGCACCACTTAAGGAGAATGCTCGGAGGATCGCCCACAGTGAGGGCATGGCTGCGAGGAAAGGGTGGCCTGTCAGTCTTAGCAGCACTGACCACTCCATTACCAAGACGCAGCTGTCATGAGCATCCTGGGGTGGGAATACTCGGTGGTTCTTTAAAACTCACACTAAGGCCTTACAGCACCCAGGTTTAAATGGCACGTTCGTCCTGTCTCCGTTGCTGCCACTGCGTGAGATGAAGGGGAAGGTATAATTGAATGTGTGTTTGTTGAATCAGCATCTGTGACAAGAGAGACAGCAAATGTGAGTCAGAAAGTGAAAGGGATGGGTCTTACAAATAGAAAGCGGCACGATACTTTTTTTTCAGGGCTGGAACAGGGAGCTCAGTCACAAGGAGAGGATCAGCTGGCCGGGTAAGCCTCTTTAGTGCATTGGAGGGAGGACGATAAGGACGCCTGCCTGGGCCTCATTATTGTATGTGTAGGAAGGAGGGAATTGATCTAGCTTAGTAATGAAGAGGATTAAAAATGTGCTTTCGGGACCGTGTGAGCTCTTTTTTACTTTCTGTGGCAATGGGAAAGGATACGTTAACCTGGTTCCATCTTCCCACCACATAAAAACTATGAAAAAGAATTTCTTAATCGTATGAATTAATAAGACTTCGGCATATTCCCATATTCTGAGATGATGGCCTACTCTGATACACAATAGGAAAGCGTGCAATAGAGTCCTACTGAAAAGAAACTGTCAGCGAAAGCATGGTTTCACTCATTTAATCCAACAAGAGCCTGTGGAAAAGTTCAAGCTTGCAACTGGGGCGGTGATCCCTCCAAACAGAGGGAGACCCGAGCGTGATGTCAGCAATGGGCAGCAAGGGGGGGCGCCCAGCTGGTGAAGCGGCCTGGCCCCTGCGGCCCTCCACGTCCTCACTCTATGTTCTCTCCTCCTCCCAGTCCTCCTGTTTTATTTTGCTTTGTTTTGGTTTGGCTTTCTTCATCTTGACCCACTTCTGGCTATGTTGTCCTTGATCTTGAAACTCTCTCAAGTGTCCACTTTCATCCATCCAGTTTAGACTCTTTCTGGCCCATGAGAGTCCCCTGGGATGCAGCCCTGGTCCTGTGCTCACTTGGCCGGACCACGGGCAGCCTCCAGCCCCACCCTTCTCTGGAGCTGAGTGTCCGAGGGCACAGCTGCACCCAGGACGACAGACCGCCAGCAGTCCTTCTAGCAGGGAATGTGTAAAATGGAGTCACTTTAACCAAGCTGCTAAAAGTGTTAACATCATGAAGGCTGAGGCATATGGAAAAGCTACATTCTTATTCTAACTATTGGGAACTTAAACTTCTTTTGAATTTTCCAGTCCTGTAGCAATGCCTGGATATACATCTGGACCTCCAGTTACCCTCTGATCACCCCTGGGGGTCTCGTACCTCCACTTGACCTCTACCATCCAAACCACCAGACCTCCCGGCACCCGTCTTCCAGACTGCCTGGCATCCATCATCCTGACTGCTGGCGTCTGACTGATAAGCATCCTGGACCAATCCTACCGCTAAGAATTCAGAACCAATTATTCTCAAGAATGTGTTTTTTTTTACTGTAAGAACTTTTATCTTTTATTTCTTCTTTGGAACACATCTAGGTTTAGGCATTTCCAGTTTGAAAACTCTCAGGCCTTGAGTAGATCATTATCATTTGTTTCTAGCAAGACCTCTGGAGTCTTTCTGAGTGTGTTCAACACCCACTCCAGCCCTTACCCCTCCACCCCCACGGTCGCTTGCAGCTTCCCCCACCTCCGGCTCCGCTGGCACCAAGCACACCTAGATCGTGGGTAAGCATCATTGAACAAAAGCAAGCAAATCATTTTCTACTTTCTTTCCTCGCGATAGTTTTTCCAAAAAGTAGTATTTTTTTATTAAGCCCCGACCTTATGAGTAATACACATACTAGTTCTTTGAAACGGTAAAGTGCTGCCCGAACATTAGACATCCTGTGCCGTCTGAGGGAGCACTTCCGTACCGGCAAACAGAAACAAAGATTTCACAAGGGACATACCTACCTCCTTTAGGTTCCTGTTTCGGTGTTTCAAAACCATTCTTAAAATGGAAACACCACTTAATATTTGAAAGTTCCCCTTATGCTTTTCCATGCTTGTGACCATATTGATCCTCAAGAATGCCATTCAGAGTACATGAAGTTACAAATTACCCAGGAGCTCCGCTGACCCCTGACATGCAAGGCTGTGTGCCAGACAGAATGTTTCAGCCTTCTGGCACATGCCTCCTTGGGGTAACGTCCACCAGAGATTTGTGGTAGACACAAAGCAGGCTCTGACGTAGGGTTCCCAGGACACGTATGCAGAGAAACACACCCATGGGCCTTTACAGATATTTACCCAATTCTCCGTTTCACTGATTTATCCGTACAATTTTTCCCAAGTCGCTTTTGCTTATTTTGTCTTTATTGATCCGATGTGATACATGATAGCAACATAAGATTTAATTCTAAATCAAGGTTTTATGGGCTCTTTAGTGATGGCATTAATTTGAAATGAACCTATTTCATCTAAAATGTGTTATATTGCTCCCTTGTTATAGTCAATAACACATTTATTTGTTTGTTCAGCTTCTCCATGTTTGTTCAACATTCTGTTAGCCTCCAATAAGCACCTCAGTGCAGTCTCAGTAAAACAAATGGGAAGATATTTAGGAGTGCCATTAAGCAAGCCTGTTGGTGTTTTTTAAGCGTGCAGTAAGAGTTATTTTAAGGAGATATTCATAGCCTCACAAATACTACATGTGTTAATAGCCAGATCTATGGTTGGTGTAATAGTTAAGTCAATAAGTGAATTTAAAATTAGGTCCCACTCAGCATTCAGCAGTTGGTGTTATGCTATCTTTGTATTTAGCATAAGATTTTCCATGTTACACTTAACCTTGATATAAAAATTTAAACATCCATGCTTCTAAGGAAGTTTAATAGTAATTTTCAGCATTAGAATCACCTAGGGAGCGTTTAAAACTATGCAAATGCCCAGGCTCCCTCTAAGACCAGTTAACTCCAGATCTCTGGGTCATGATTCTCTCAAAGTGCAGCCCCTGGGCCGGGAACTTCAGCACCGCCTGTGATCTCGTTAGAAGTTCCGATTCTCGGGCCCACCCCAGACCGCCCGACTGGACTCCTAGCTCAGTGGGTGAGGGCGAGCTTGGGGCCCAGCCCTCTGTGCGATTCTGACACTGCAGTTCAAGCACCACTGCTTTAGGCACCAATATTTGTATTTTTAAAAAGCTTCCAGAGATTAAAATATGCATCCAAGGTTGAGAATCACTGGGATAGTAGTACTCTATGACTTTTGAGGCCTACGAAAAGAAGAAATTGCTGGAACAGAAAACACACAAAACTTCCACATATAGGGGAGCTGGTGCTTCCTATGCCCAAATGCACCTCTGTGAAGAGACTCAGTGTAGCTGGCCGAGGTCATGCTTGGTGATGGGAGTAGATGTGGGCGTCTTCCTGGAGGACACATTACCTGTGGCCCCGCCACACAGACCGGCTCCTCCCAGTCAGCCTGGGTGCCGGTGGTGTGATAGGCGTGACTGGCCCGGGGCTCGAGTCTCCGCGGCAGAGTCAGAGATGTTAAAGTCCTGCCCGGGACCGAGTGATCAGACCCCGAACTTGAATTTGGGATTTCTAGTACATCGTATTTGATGTGAACTTTTACCTAGTAAGTATTCCAAGTGATTGTCCCTAACAACATCCTGATAAATACATAATTACGCCAAAGTATTAAATGCTTTCACTTCATCAAGCATTCAGATGGCATACAATAAATCATTTTCAGCAGTTGTTTTGGGACCCTCTTCAGGAGTGGCTCTTTAAGAGGCTGACAACAGGCATGTGCAAAAATACTGATTCGAGTCCAATGTACCGTTTAAGTTGTCTACAAGTAAGTCTCTTCCTAAATTCTTGCTAATTAAGTGTATTAGGTAAGAATAAAAGGCCTATATTATTTTCCCTATAGTTCAGATATAGATATATATTTCAGCTATATAAATTTCTACATGTGAATAGAATTGTCTTTAAATTATGTGCTATTTTTAAACTTACCTTTGGCAGGCACATTAAGACTAAATAATTTTATTGATATCACTTTATTCAGAAAGAAAGGAATCCTTCTATTTATGCCCAGTAATATATATTTTAAGAATTATTGACAATAGCCCTGACCGGTGTGGCTCAGTTGGTTGGGTGTCATTCTGCGAACCGAAAGGTCACCATTCCTGATCAGGGTTCGGTCCCCTGTCGGGGCCCATACAAGAGGCAGCTGATGGGTGTTTTTCTGTCACATCGATGTCTTTCTCTCTCTCCCTTCCTTACCTTCTCTCTAAGAAATTAAATAAGTAAAATCTTTTTAAAAAGAATTTTTGAAAATAGAATTATCTCAAAAGAGTAAGAAAGTAACGTATTAAAGTCAGCTCACTGCCATAAAAGCCTCCTAAGTTGAAACCTTCCCATCAGTCTTCAGCCAGAGGCTGCCTCCTGTTCAGTGCCATCTTCAATTCTATTTTCTGTCTGGAAAATATGTCATTTGATGCCTGAATTACCTCTATTATGTCCTTCTCTAAACGCCTCTAGTGACATGAAAACTACTGTCCCCTGACACAGAGGGTGCACCCTATTTCTGGTTTTTTAACTTAATTTTTAGAGACAGGGGAAGGGAGGGAGAAAAAGGGAGAGAAACGTCAACATGTGGTTGCCTCTGGCACGCCCTCAGCTGGGAACCTGGCCTGCAAACCAGGCATGTGCCCTGACTGGGAATCGAACTGGCGACCATTTGGTTCACAGGCTGGTGCTCAGTCCACTGAGCCGCACCATCCAGGGCCTATTTCTGTTTTGAAGGTTAGAAAATGACTGGCTCATATTGGCCCTTTACCTCTCTATTGCCTGTCTCTGTCCGGCTTCTGGCCCCGGGTCCCATAGACGACAGCTGATCCCTTTACAAACACATTAACCCTTCACATATTTGAAAATTATAACCCAGATAAAAATTTACTGAGATCAATGTAAAGTTTTCTATTAGGATAGAAGGAATAAGCTGCATAAGTACAAGGTTGGAACAAGATTTAGAGTCAGTGACCCACGTGATATTAGCTCCCATTTATGAAAGAGGCAGCTGAGGCTGAAAAGTCTGGGCCAGTGAGACTGGGGCCTGAGCCCAGACCATGCCGTTCCAAGTTCCATTCTCGTTCCACCTCTCCATGACGCCACGCTCGATTCTGTGAGGTGCAGCCTTTTAGAATTTCCTGTTACTCTTCAGCATACAGTCTTCCCATGGCAGCACTCTCTGCTCGATGAACTGTTTGCCTGGCTTCCCTTGGCTTCCCGATCGAATGTGATTTTTTCCCCAATGGCAGAGGTCATGCCTTTAATGCAGTCTAATAATTCCATGGTGTCACCCACACTGAGATGTGTACGAAGTATTTATTGATGTGAAATGAAAAGTCAAATATCTTCGTTTTGACAATCTACTGTATATAGAAGCAACATCATGAAAAACCAAATTATCCCAATCTAGAAATGTACATTTTTTTCTAATGTGCTCTTACACTACATATAGTTGCTAGGGCCAGTGGCGTGTCTCCGAAAAACTGGGCTCACTTACAGGTGACACGGATGCTGTAGGCGCGGCAGTAAGAAGTGCCTTTTTCTGCCTCTTTGGTTACACATGTCCTGATCAGGGTCTCTGCTTCCAACCTTTCTTTCCCCACATCTGTCTATAAATTTTTTCTATGCTTCCTACATAATTAAAAGAGTCTCCTGTCCTTCAGAGTCAATTGCACGCTTGTTGGCGCGTTTCAGGAAAGCACGATCCGGCCCGTTCACCCCGCTCTGCTCGACGCGGGCACCACGCACGCCCAGCAGACGGAGAGAACTGGGTTTGACGGGACTGTCCTCGCCGCGCTCCAAGTACCCGCTGAGTTTTCCTACGCTGCGCTGGCCACATTCTCTCCACTGCCCTGTTCAACTGTGATATGTTAACAGTTCCTTATATAACAAGATTTAGAGATAAAACATGCTTCCCCTGGACAGGGATGACCTGAAAAACACATGCTGTATTCAAGGCCATTATTTATCGTTGTTTTTGGAATTCACTCGTTTGAGTTGATTAGTTTTGTTTATTTTTGGTTCTCTTCCAAACTACTTTAAAAAATTTCAAAAGGCAATCTACAAACAATAAAGTAATCTGGTTCTAACAGGACTATAAATCCTGAGCAGAACACCTGAAACAGTTCCTTGTTATTCCTTACATAAAGAGAGTACCCGCAAAAGATCTGTCGTCGATGCGTTTCGGTTTCAGCTTTGTTAGCTAGATGTGACGGTTCGTTTTACGTGTCAGCTTGACTGGGCTAAAAGATACCAAAATAGCTGGTAAAACATTATTTCTGAGAGTGTCTATGGGGGTGTTTCTGGAAGAGTTTAGCATTGAATTAAGATCACCCTCATCAGTGCACTGAGGGCGTGAACAGAACAGAAAGGCAAAGGGAGGGCGCCTTTGCTCTCTGTGCTTCAGCTGGGACACGATCCCCTCCTGCCCTCACACACCCGTGCTCCTGCTGCTCTGACCTTTGGACTCTGCCTGAGGCTCACCTCTGGTCTCCCATTCTGGGGGCTTTGGACTCAGACTTACATCATCGGCTCCCCTCAGGCCTCTGTACTCAGAGTTATACCACTGACTTCCCTGGCTCTCCACTCTCTTGCAGAGGGTGGATTGTGGGACTCCTTCCCCTCCATAATTATGTCAGCCAATTCCTATAATAAGCCTCCTCTTATCTATATCTGTATCATCTATATCTATACCTGTATCCATATCCATATCATACTGATTCTGTTTTCTTGGAGAAACCTGGCCAGTGCGGAGTTTGGTACTGGGAATGGTTACAGAGGAACAGAATTTTAAGGATGAATTTTTTTAATTAGTTCTGGAGTTTTGGGAAGAGTCTCGCTAACCTGGTTAGACTAAAACCCTAGTGGCTAGGAGTAAAGAGAGCCCTGGAAATCCCTAGTGTGGACTGTCTACAGAGATATGCAAAACGTCTCCAGTGCATACTCCCAATCAACCACTTATGTGAAGCAATGAGCTAAGTGACTCTGTATATGATACTCTCAAGCATTTTAGAAAACTAAAGAATACAATTACAGTGACTAGTTGCTGTTAATATTACTGGACAAAGTGGTGAAAGAAAAAGATGAAGTCAAGGATTCAAATTCCCAACTCAAGGGCAGCAAAAACTACCTGAAAGCTTCTATTGTGCCCTGAAGGAGAGCCTTATCTCCTGTACCCACAGAGCTGAAATTGTTGGGGATTCAGCCTGACAGAGTGTCAACTGTGAAAGTGAAGGCGTTGGTTGGAACAGAATGAGCTCCTGTAAGCTGGGATGGTGATACGTGAGAAGATCCTAATGAAGCGGGGAATGTTGAGGCCCCACCTCATGACAATTCTTCTTTGCCGGTATGAGAGGTCTCCCCACCCCGAGTAGAACTGGCCTCCCCACCCCCGTAGAAACAGCTTCTCTATCTCAGTCTGGAAGCTTACCTGCATGCGTGAGCAAATGGGAATGGCCTCTCCTGAGACAGTTGCCATGCAAGACAATGTTAGTTCTCCTCAGCACTCACCCCTACCTCCCCTCTTTTCTTCTGGACCTGTAATTAGACTCAAGTCCCTGCAGGCCCCTAAAGGTGAGGTACAAAATGTGACTCATGAGGAAGTGTGTTACAGTCCAAGAGAACTACTTGAGTTCTTTCATTCGTACAGACAGAAAGGCAGGGAATATCCATGGGAATGAATAGTAGGAGGTGGGCTAATGGTGACAATAACAGAACGTTGCATCAGGCTGAATTTACTGATATGGGCTCTCTAAGCAGAGATTTTGCATTTAATGTTGCAGCTTGGGAAGCTAGAAGGGACGCTAACAGTGTGTTTCTAACAGGGAGTCGCCGCATCTGAATTCGTTCCCAGCCTTGAGCCTGTGTACAGACCTAGAGCCTCCGAATGAAGGGACAGCTGGGTCCTCTTGGGGAAGGATCTCAGTATACTACCCAAAATTGATCGTGTTAATCTTTCTCCCAGCCTTCCCCAAAGGGACCTTTGATGAGGATGACTGTACACGGGGGAAAAGGAAATAATCAGACCATTCAGGACAATCAGACACTGCCTCTGAACTGACACTGATTCCAGGAGACTCAAAATATCACTGTGGCCTTTTAGGAGAGGGGCTTAGTAGGGTCAGGTATCCAATGACTTTCAGCTCAGGTTCATCTCACAGTGGGTCTCTGAACCCATCCTGTGGTTACCCCCCCACCTGCTCCCCAGTTCCAGAATGCATAACTGAAGAGACATGCTCAGCACCTGGCAGAATTCTCTCCTTGGTTCCATCCCTTGTGGAGTGAGGGCTATTGTGATGGGAAAGGCCAAGAGGAATCCATTAGAACTGTCTCTACCTAGGAAAATAGGAAACCCAGGGTAATACCACATCCCTGAAGGGATTTCAGAGAATAGTGCCACCATCAAGGACATGAAAGATACAAGAGCGGCAATTCCCGCCACGTCCCCATTCAGCTCTCCCATTTGTTCTGCGCAGGAGACAGATGCATCTTGGTGAGTGACAGTGGGTCATTGTAAGCTTAACCAGGTGGCAGCTCCCATTGCAGCTGCTGCACCAGATGGGGTTTCATTGCTTAAACAAATTAGCACCTCCCCTGGTACCTGGTACACAACTATTGATCTGGCCTTTTCTCCATCCTTGTCCATAAGGCCCACGAGAAACTGTTTGTTTGTTTGTTTGTTTTCAGGTTGCAAGGCCAGCAATACAATTTCACTGTTATACCCGAGGGTATATCACCTCTCTAGCCCTAGGTCATAATTTAGCTCTCAGGAACTTTTTTCTGCCTATCCATTCTACAAGATAACACACTGGTCTGCTAAACTGGTAACATTATGCTGATCGGACCCATTAAGTGAGAAAAGCAACTGTTTTGGGCTTATTGGTAAGCCATTTGCATATTAGAAGGTGGAAAGTAAATCTGACTAAAATCCAGGGGCCTTCTATCTCAGTGGAATTTCCAAGGGTCCAGTGGGTTTAAATATCCCCTCAAAGGTGAAGGCTAAGTTACTGCTTCTAACCCCTCCTACAACTAAGGAAGAGGCACAATACCCTGGGCCTCAGGATTTTGAAAGCAACCTGTTCCTCATTTGGATGTGCTATTCAGTCTATTTGCCCAGTGACTCGAAAGCAGCTGGTTTGAAGTGGGGCCTACAGTATGAGAGGACTGCGACAGGTCCCGGCTGTTGAGTAAGCTCTTCTGCCACTTGAGCCAGATGATCCAGCAGCTTCAACCTTGCTTGATATGTCAGTGACACATAGGAAGCCTTTCTGTTTGCAACCTTTTACAGCTCAGGCCTCTAGGATTTTAGAGCGAGGGTCTGTCATCATCTGCTAAAAACCACTCTCCTTTTGAGAAACAGCTCTTGGCCTGCTACCGGGCCTTAGTAGAGCATGAACACCTGACTATGGATCACCGAGTCACCAGGTGATGGTGCCATCTGACCCACCAAGCCATAAATTTGGGCACATACTCCGTCATCAAACGGAAATCATTAAGTGTGATCAGCTCCAAGCAGGCTCTAAAAGCACAAGTTTCATGAGAAGGGCCCAAATGCCCGTGGTCCAGGTGCTTGCAGCACTGCCTTCTCTCTCCTGGCCTGCCCCTGTGGTCTCGCGGCGCGTCCCCTGCATCAGTTCGCAGAGGAAGAGAGCACTTGGGCCTAGTTTGCAGGTGGTTGTACGCAACATGCAGGCACCACCTGCAGTGGGCAGCGGCAGCACCGTAGCCCCTCTCTGGGACATCCCAGGGCAGTGAAGGGAAATCTTCCCAGTGCGCAGAAGTTCAGGTGTGCACCTGGAGTTCACTTTGCTTGGAAAGAGAAATGGTCAAACACATAGTTATATACCGATTCATGGGCTGTGGCCGATGGCTTGGCTAGACGGTCAGGGACTTCGAGGGAACATGATTGAAAAATTGGTGATAAAGAAGTTTGGACATTGTTAGAAGTTTGTGCATAATTAGAAAAAATCTTCACATTCAAAATAAACATAATTGGTTCAAAAAAAAAAAAAGAAACAATTTGGGAAAGATGTATGTGAACAGACCTCTCTGAATGGGCAAAAGACATGAAGATATTTGTGTCCCATGCAAATACTCACCAAAAGGTGACCTTAGTACAGGAGGACTTTAATAATTAAGCGGGTTGGATGACCCATTCCATGGCTACCAGTCAGCCTCTTAGCCCAGCCACCCCTGTCCTAGTGCCCTGGGCTCCTGAACAAAGAAGCTATGGTGGCAGAGATGGAGGTTCTGCATGGACTCAGCAATATGGACTTCCATTCACCGAGGCTGGCCTGGCTATAACGACTGCTGAGTGCTCAGTCTGCCAGCAAAGAGACCAATACCAAACCCCCGACTCGGTACCATCCTCCAGAATGATCAGCCAGCTACCCTGTGACAGGTTGATTATATTGGGCCACTTCCATCATGAAAGGTGCAGCATTTTGCACTTATTGGAATAGACGCTCACTCTGTACACAGATTTGCCTTCCTTGTACACAATGCTTCTGTTGAAGTTATCACCCACAGACCTGGACAGTGCCTCATCCACCACCATGGTGTTACACACAGAACTGCTTCCACTTAAGGAACTTACTTCACAGCAAAAGAAGTGTGGCAGTGGGCCCGTGGCCTGGAACTCCCTGGTCTCATGTGATCCACCTTCCTGAAGCAGCTGGCTTGATAGAACAGTAGAAAGGCCTTTTGAAGACTCAGTTACAGAGCCAGTTAGATGGCAATGCCTTGCAGGGTTAGCACAAAGTTCTTCAGAAAGCTGCAGATGTGTCCTGTGGTGCCATATCTTTGATAATCAGGATTTATGGTCCAAGAATTAAGGGGTCGAAATGTAAGTGGTACCACTCACTATTTCTCCTAGTGACCCACTAGCAACATTTTTGATTCATATTCCATTTTTCCTTTTAATTCTCACCTGAGGATATACTTATTGATTTTAGAGAGAGAGGAAGAGAGAGAGAGAGTGGCAGAGAAACATCGATGTAAGAGAGAAACATCGAGTGGTTGCCTCCTGTATGCATCCTGACCAGGAATCAAACCCATAACCATGTTGATGTATAGGATGATGTTCCAACTAACTGAGCTACCTGACCAGAGTCTGTTCCCATAACCCTACTGGACTATAGGGCTTAGTTCCCATGGGAGGAACTATGCTCCTGGAGGAACTTCCACCAGGAGACACAACAATGATTCTATTGAACTAGAAGTCCAGATGCCTACCCCTTCCCCCACTTTGGACTCCTGTGCTTCTCAATAAATAGGCAACACAGAGAGTTACAGTGCTAGCTGGGATGATTGATCCAGCCCAGAGGGGGAAATTGGACTGCTACTCTACCGCGCAGGTAGGAAGAGCATGTCTGGGACACAGGAGACTCCTTGCAGTGTCACAGAGATTTCCAGGCCCTCTGATTAAGAACAATGAAAAACTAGAAAAAGCCAATCCAATCTGGCCTACTAATGGCCCAGTCACTTCAGAAATGAAGGTTTGGGTCACCCCATCAGGTAAGAACAATGACCAGCTGAGGTGCTTGCTGGAGGTGAGGGGAATACAGAGTGGGTAGTAGAAGGCAGTTACAAATGTGAGCTACAATCATGTGACCAGTTATAGAAATGAGGATGTACTTGTCATGAGTCTTAACTTTTTATTTTGTTATGAATTCACTTGTATGTATAAATAAGTATATTAAGCAAATATTTTGTTTTCTTTCAGAATTCTCTTATGTAACATGTTGAATCAAATATATATCAGTATTTAAATATTATTAGTTTCATGTCATAGTACTTAAGTTTGGGGAAATCAGGAGAGGAGTAAACATCACTGAAGGACCTTACACGCACTCTGCTGGGGGGCGGGGTCAGCACGGGTTTGGTTGTACACAGAGTACTTGTTATGTTAAGCAGAACCGCAATCTAATTATTGTCTTTATTTGGAGATTCAGTGTGGTTTAAGGACATGTGTTCAGATGCCCAGCTGACAAGTGATGAAACTTCGATGGTTAGTTTTATGAGTCAGTTTGGTCTAAGAGATGCCCGGATCACTGGCAATGCATTATTTCTGGCTGTGTCTATGAAGGCATTTCTAGAAGCGATTAGTATTTGAATCAGTAGACTGAGTAAAGAAGATGGCTCTCACCCACAGTAGAGGGCCCGAACAGAACAGAAATATGGAGGAAGAGCAAATTTGGTCTCTTTGCTTGAGCTGGGACATCATCTCCTCCTGCTCTTGAACATGGTGCCCCTGGTCCTGAGGACTTCAACTCAGACTGAATTATGCCACCAACCTTCTTGGTTCTCCAGCATACAGAAAGCAGATTGCAGCTTCATAATCACATCGTATATATCCCATCGGTTGTTTCTCTGGAGATCCCTAACGAATACACTAGGAAAAGTCTACTGACCTGTCTTCTTCTGAACATTCTGATCTATCCTTGAGCCAAATGGTGTTGTAGAGGAGAATAATGAGGAAAATAATGGTGGCTAATTTGTACTGGGTGCTTACTCTATGCCCAGCACTATTTTAAGGTCTTCACTTGTATACCTTTATCCACAAATCTCTACACTCCTGTGAAGTTGTTACAACTTTTCATGAGAAGATTGGGGCTCAGAGAGGTCAAATAGTTTACCCAAGGTCACAGAACTAATAAATAGCAGAACGACACTGAAATCCACATAGTCTGATCCAAAGCCCTGGCTTTCGATCACCATGAAACTGTGTCCCCAGCTTCAAGCATCTATGAACACTCACTCTGAGTAGATGGGATCATACATTCTATTTCATTAGTGTCAGATCTGTCCTCAGGACCAAAGGCCTCTGGGGCTGACTACCCACATCTAAGTGCACAGAAGTAAACCATCGGACAGTGCTCAGATGTTGCTGTGGTTCCCCACCTGGCTCTATTTGCAACTACCTAGTGGGCTCTTTCTGTTGCTTTTTCAAAATAGAGATGGTGTATCCTGGAGATTCTGATTAAGTTGGTCTGGGGTGACTCGCCAATGTCAGTAGTTTTTAAAAGCTAGGTATTGTAATGAGAACCACTGTGGACCTGGGCTGCCACAAATAAGTGGACTAAGACTCTAATTTCATTGAAGAGGAGTCTACAAATCCACTCGTTGGAGTGCAGACGGTTCTCTAGAGGAGAGAGAGAGTGCCAGGGCCAACTCTCGGTCTCCAGCCTCATTCACAACCAGATGTCACTCCAGTTTAGAGCCTGCCCTGCTGCCCGGAGGAGGGAGGAAAAGCTGCAGGGGCAGCAGAGGACCTCCAGCCTGTGGCGAGACCCTGGTGCACCCACGGCCTGGCCGAGGCCTAGCAGGCAGGTGTAATCAGAATTTCCCGGGGAATATTCAGAGCAGATCCCTTAGCAAGCACGGCTTCTAAATTTGTCCTCAAGGATGATTAATCTGTTTAAGCAAATTCCTAGAGCATAATTAAGATGCTCTAATCAAGGAAAGAGGTTGTTATGCAGCAGCCTTGGGCACTGATTTGGTGGCAGGAGCTCGTGACCAAAAGGCCTCAATAACCTCGTGGAAGCAGTGAAGGTGACAGAGCAGGCTGAGGCAGGCAGGGGGAGCAGGCCCCCGGGAGGCCATGGATGCCAAAGGAGAGATGTTGGGGAAGACAGAAGGGTCAATTGATAGAACACTGGGGAGGGCGAGGGCAATGCACCTTCAGATTTGGGGTTCAGGTCATTGATGGCTTTGCGAACAGCAACAATGTGTGGGGAAGTGTTGCTCTTTCAGAAGAAATAGTTCAGCAGAAGTGAGAGTTGGCTACTTGGAAATCAGTGGGTGTGTCCAAGGCTGGAAAACTGTGTGTTGGGGTCCCTTGGGGAGTGTTAATAAAAGGGAGCTGGGGGGCAGGGCTGACTCTCCTGCATGTGTCCTGCAGGTGGATAGTGATGGCTCACATCACATCTCTAGGCCCTGGTGAGTGACGGTGATATATCCAGTCCGAGCGTCACAGTGGCACTGGTCTCGTCCCCGTGTGGGCTGGGCCCTGGGGCACTGTTGCTGGGCATGTGAGGGACACGCTGACCTCCCCATTGGTCCCGGTCTCGAATTGCAATGACAGGTGGATTATCCCGTCTCCCTTCCCCTCCTTGGCACAGAATAGAGCAGATAGGGAGGGCAGGGCTCCCCTGCCCACAACCCCTTCCCAGAAGAGGCTTGGGTGGGAGAGGACTGGAGAGGGAGAAGGAGAGAGGACTGGGGGAGAGCAGGAGAAGGCAGAGTGGGGTTGTTTGATATATTTTTTTAATTTATTTTTTTGAATATACTTACTGATTATGCTATTACGTTGTCCCATTTCCCCCCCTTCACTCCACTCCATCCTGCCCACCCCCTCCCTCCCATATTCCCCCCCCTGTAGTTCATGTCCATGGGTCATACATATAAATTCTTTGGCTTCTACATTTCCTATACTATTCTTACCCTCCCCCTGTCTATTTTCTACCTATCATTTATGCTACTTATTCTCTGTACCTTCCCCCCCTTCTCTCCCCCTCCCACTCCCCTGTTGATAACCCTCCATGTGATCTCCATTTCTGTGGTTCTGTTCCTGTTCTAGTTGTTGGCTTGGTTGGCTTTTGTTTTGGTTTTAGGTGTGGTTGTTAATAACTGTGAGTTTGCTGTCATTTTTACTGTTCATACTTTTTATCTTCTTTTTCTTAGATAAATCCCTTTAACATTTCATATAATAAGGGCTTGGTGGTGATGAACTCCTTTAACTTGACCTGATCTGAGAAGCACTTTATCTGCCCTTCCATTCTAAATGAGAGCTTTGCTGGATAGAGTAATCTTGGATGTAGAGACCTTACAGGCAAGAAGGGGCTGGCAAGAAGTATTTGAAGTCATGAAAGGTTGTTTGATACTTCTAACCTCATCTCTGTCTCTGGTTTGGTCTGTGCCCATCAAGGACCCTGTCCATGGTGCTGCGTCCCTCTGAGGGGGACAACACTGCGTTTTGCTAGTCCCCTCCTTCAAACCAGCTACCTCAGGTCAGGCCCAAGTCACTGATGAAAATGCACAGCTCTCAGTGGGTGCTCTAATTTCCCTTTTAGCCTCATGCGGCCCATTAAATGAAGCACTCTTTACACCCAGCTTCTTAACACAGAAACAGCTCAGAGAGCTGCATGGCCAGAATAGGAAAGGTGGTCGGGAGTTTGTCCTGGCCCCTTCCTTGGTTCTGGGGACTGGATACCTCTCACCCTTAAAGCTCAGCTGGTGTCGAGGGTCCCCATGGTATAGACAAGGGGGAGTGAAATGGGACCACTACAGATGCAGGGAATGGCATCAACACAGGTGCCTCTGCCATGTACTCAAGGGCTCAGCTCCCTGCTGGTGCATTTCCTGCCCTCCCAAGGCACTGGGCCTCTTTCTGAATTTAGGGTCCAGGTTAAGTAGAGGGAAGTGGAGTCAAGTGTATGAGGCCCATGTCCACAGGTTAGACATGAGTTTTCTAGGAATTCCAAGTAGACACTCTGCTGGAAGGGAACGGGCACTTCACCCTGGAGAAAAGCCACGTCTCTCTGGATGGGGCCTCGGCAGTGGGATCAAATGCACACCTCCAAAGTGAAATGAGCAGGAGCAGGGAGAGCAGCCAGTGCGCATCTCTCTGAGACCCCTGTCTTTCTTGCTGTCCCCGCCCCCCGAGTTAGTCTCTCTGTTCTCCCGTTCAAGGGCCCCTTTGAGTAGCTCACACAGTCCTGGTTCCTATTCAAATGTTTTCTAAGGTTTGTTGACTAATATTGAAGACAGATTCCAATTCCCTACGGAGGGCAGTCACAGAGCATTGTCAACAGCATTAATGCTCTACAAACACAAGATATGTTTAACTAAAATATTTAAATACAAAACTGAGTTTTGGTACAGAGTACACATGCAAATGCTCTGCCGCTTTTAACTTCCGAGAACTAGTGAGAGGGATCGAAACTATTAAATCACCACAAACATATTCCCTGGGAAAAATCTGTCAGGGTGCCATGTGCTCATCCCAGTTTTTTTCTAAATTGGCTGAGTGGTTAACTCTGACTCCCCCCAGCCCCAGCCAGTGGGACAGCTAGCCTCCTGAAGGACAACGCGTCTCTCTCTGTTCCCGACAGACTGGAAGCGCGCTGTCGTCACTGGACCGACAGGGAGGGCTGACGGCAGGGCGCACACGTGGCCCGGTCAGCAGGTTACGGCTCTGCCCGCCTTTCAGGCTGACAGCCCAGCTCCTCTCAAGGTCAGAACAAAACACACAAACATACGGTCCTTCCTCAGGAGGCTCTGACATTCTGGGATGGAGCTGCCTGAAAAATACCAAATTATGACCCCTTACTCTCTGGGTCAGACACACAGAACAGGGAGGCTGAGAGCATGCAAAAAAAAAATTACAGTTTCTCCCCCACCATATATTTCAAAATAATATAATAAGATGTAAAACAAGTCAAGACTGTTTTGGTGCCATCAAAAATACATGTCCAAAAATAAATAAGCAAGTAATAAATAAATACATGTCTTTCCTGTCCCGTGTGGCTCAGTTGATTGGAGCATCATCCCGCAAACTGAAGGTCGCAGGGCACATGCTTGGGCTGAGGGTTTGGTCTCAGCGGGGAGCATGCAGGAAGCAACAGATCGATGTTTCTCTCCCTCCTTTCCCTCCCTTCCTCTCCCTCTAAAATCAACAATCATGTCCTCAGGTGAGGGTTTAATACATACATACATACATACATGCATGTCCTATGCCAGATACCTTCCATTTGCTGTCCTGGTCCACTCTCCACCTTTCTGTGCCCTGCTCTGTGTTCTGGGAGGGTCAGAGTTTCAACAAGTTCTTCAGTTCTTGGATTTCAGTTGGGTTTGGCCGGTGGAGAGCAGAGCAGGAGATGAGAGGGAGGGAGAAGAGCGAAGCGGATGGCACCGTGGGCTGACCGTGGCTATCATGAGCCTTTTCCACTCAGCTCCAAGTGTCTCCAAGTCAAGCTCTCCTTCCAGGAGCCAGACCTTTCGGGCCTGGGAGGGAGGTGGGGGTTACAAGGCCCATTGTTATTGGCCTTGCTCTGCCTTTTGTGGTTTCCCTACACCTTTGTAAATAGTTCTCTTATTAAACACAAATTTGCTCAATTTGAATATGCCCTCTATTTCCTGCTGGGACTTTATTAATACAATATAACATGTCAAATTATTTTTTTAAGTATTTTTGGGCACCCAGATTTGTTGATGTCTTAAAAATATCCTGAGTTTTTTTTCTAGAGTAATCGAGTGCCTCAAGAGAGGGCCGTTTGTAATTAAAACAGGTCTCGAATCTCCCAGGCAAGAGTATCTCCCCCAACATCAGACATCAGGGCAGCTGTACTGAAGTGCAGGCGGCCCCGGGCAACCAATGTAGAAGAGAGAGCAGGATGCCAGCGTTCGAAGGCAAAAGAATCAATACTTGTGTACAAAAATTCAAAGAGTGATTACAATTTCTAACCTTCAATACTGAAGATTATAAATAATTAGGAAAATCTAATTAAATAAAAACGATGGGGATTTTAGCATAGCCATCAGATACATTATAAAAAAATAGGACTAAATTTTCAAATTTTGTAAGGTTTGTGTTTACTTGGACACTCATCCATGCCTTTTCTCTCTCTCTGGGCCACGGTTTTTCTGCTTCCTGCAGAAGTGACACAGAGGCCAGCCCCTCTCCACAGAGAACGACGTGCGGGTCTGCAGTGTGCCTGCCGATTCCCCGGGTCACAGACGGAGTTCAGGCAACTCGCTGAGGGCAGAAACGAGGCCTCTCCTCCTGTTATCTCCCACACAAAGTTCAAGCCTTCGTTCTCGGTATTTGCTGAGTGGATGGATAAATGAATCTGCGAGAGAGTAGAGCTGTGTCACTTCTCAAGATAGATTCGTGCTTCTCAGATGTTTTCTTCCAGGTCTAATGAATGTTGTGTTACTTTCAAGCGGGTGTCAGCATAGTGGGCAGGTTCGAAAGTCCTTTGCCCCAAATACTGCAGTGGATTAGTTGGCAGGACCAGGCGCCACCCCCACCCCTTCCAGCGGCATCGGGACTTTCTGGTGATTACAAGTCTGGTGATTACGTGTTCTACGTATAAGAGAATCTGGCGACCACCAGATTCTCTTACATGTAGAACCAGGCAAGAGCACCTGTGTGAGTGGGTAGCTGTCCCCCACAGAGAACTTTCTTTTTTAATTTGCATGCAGTGGTTACCAATCTTTTTTGCATATGGGCCAATTCAGCAAAAGGAAAAGTTTGTCAATGACTTATTTCTTCCATCCAAAAATTTTTTAAAGTTTTATTTTTTCTTCCTCTGAATCCCAAAGGAAGAACATTGTATTTTTTCACTTAGTTTGTTCAACAGAAGAATGCCAATAAGAAAATTAACATTGTTTTTAGTCAGTAAATTGTGTCTTTTTGACGATATTTGAGAAGTGTATACATAGAGGAGACTGTCTAATTTTTTGTTTAATGCACAGACTTCATTGTTTGTACGGATTTTAGGTTTCAGAAAAATTAAGGAGAAAGTACAGAGAGTCCCCCCAGCCCCTCATCCTTTCAATTACTTGTCTTGTCTCTCAGCGCAGCACCTTTGTTACAACTGGGGAACCAACACTGACATTTTATTAAAGTTAACAGTTTACGTAAAAGTTCACTTAAAACAATTTTTTTATCCTCACCCTAGGATGTTTTGTTTAATTGCCTTTAGAGAGAGAGGAAGGGAGAGAGAAACATCAAAGAGAGAGAGAGAGAGAGAGAGAGAGAGAGAGAAACATCGATTGGTTGCCTTCTCACTCACGCCCTGGTCAGGGATTTAACCCACAACCTGGGCACGTGCCCTGACCTTCATCTGGTTTACAAGACGATGCTCCAGCCAACTGAGCCACACCAGCCAGGGCAAGAGTTCACTTTTTGTGGTGTTCATGCTATGGGCTTTGACAAATGCACCATGCCAGGTATCCAACATTACAGTGTCGTACAGAACAGTTTCACTGCTCTGAAGATTCTGTTCTTTACCTGTTTATCCCTTCTCCAACCACTGATCCTTTCACTGTCTATAGTTGTGACTTTTCTAGAATGTCATTTAGTTGAAATCATACATCATTTAGTATGTAGCCTTTTAAACAGGCTTCTTTCACTTTGCATTATGCATTTAAAGTTTCTCCATGTCTTTTCTTTTTTTTTAAAGATTTTATTTACTTATTTTTAGAGAGGGGGAGGGAGGGAGAAAAAGAGGGAGAGAAACATCAATGTGTGGTGGCCTCTTGCACGCCCCCTACCAGGAACTTGGCCCACAACCCAGGCAAGTGCCCAAGACTGGGAATCAAACCAGTGACCCTTTCGTTTGCAAGCCACACCAGCCAGGGCTCTCCATGTCTTTTATTAACTTGATCACCGGTTTCTTTTCTCTGTGTATCATTCCATTGTATGGAGGCACCAAGGTTTGTTTATCCATTCACCTATCGTGGGGCATCTCAGTTGATTCCATGTTAGGGCATTCATTCATTCATTCATTCATTCATTCTTTAGCTTCTATAAACATTCATGCGTAGGTTCTTGTATGGATATGAAGTTTTCAACTCACAATACGTAAGGGGACAATGTTAGATCATATGGTGGCCTACGTTTAGTTTTAGAAGAAACTGCCAAACCATTCCAAAGTGGCTGTACCATTCTCCTTCCATGTTCTCTTCAGCATTTGGTACATCAGTATTTAGGACTGTAGCCATTCTAACAGGAATATAGTTGTATCTCATTGTTGTGGTAATTTGCAAATCCCTAATGACATGTGACGTGAGCATCACTTCATATGCTTATTTGCCATCTTTATATCCTCTTTTGTGAAGTGTCTATTCACATGTTTTGCCTACTTCTTAACTGAGTTGTTTTCTTATTGAGTTTTAATACAGATATGTGTTTGCAAATATTTTCTCCCAGTCTATGTCTTGCTTTTTTGTTCTATTAAAGCTTTCTAGTTTTTAAACCACTATATTTGTATGTAGAATTTTAGAGTTTAAAAATTTGTTCAAATGTGTTATCTCATTGCATACACAAAATGCCCTCTGGAAGTCGATGTGATAGTGCATACAATTAGAGAGAAGGAAACAAGAGGTGAGGTAACCTGATTCTGGTCACAGGGGGTGGGATGGAGGAAAAGGGCCCACCCCAGTCCATGGGACGTTTGGTTGCCCGTTGCCCTGTGCTGACGCTGTGCAGGCTGGCGCTACAGGACAAACGGCTCCCCACCCCCCTCCCCAACTTGGCTCTCTGACTCCTGGGGATGTCTCTTTTCTGCTGGTGCCAGGCTGAGCATTTAAATAGAAGAGGATCCTTGTTTTCAGAGATCCTACATCTGGCAGGCCTCACCTCACTTCCGTCACTTAAAGGAATCCTGTCCACTACGTCTCAGCCCTCACCTTGGGAAGCCTGTGGTCTGGGTCCTATGGGGAGCAGCTACTTTGAGTCAAGAGATTTCAAAAGATGTTTTTTCAGAGTTCAAGGTGATCGTCCTGAAAACTCCCTCTCCTGCTTTGGCAAAAACATAAACAAACAAACAAAAAACCCAAACAAACAGCAACAAATAATACCCAAACAAAAAAACGGAAACCCTCTTTGTGAACTGACAGATTGCGTTTTGGCTCAATTGTGAACACATTTGAGGGGCTGCTGATCACTACCTTACTCTGTGGTCTCAGCCTCTCAGGTGAAGGGCATGGCACGGAGGCGCTCAAGGGCACCAGCTGAGTGAGCTCAGGGTGTCGCTGGTGTAGTAACGGGATTATGATGAGAACGCTGAGCTACGGATAATCCCAGTGACATCCAGGCACAGGGGCCACATGCCAACTTCTACCCACTTGATGTCTCCAAGCATTACATCTTTCTGGAGCTTAGAGACGGAAAGTCCCCTTTCTTCTTGCTGAATCAAATTAAATACAGACAGCGTTAAGAATACAAATAATTTATTGGAGTAGTTAGTGCCGAGGGTGATGTCCATAGGAATTCGGCAGCGTTCCTGAAGGTGACCTGAGAGGAGTAATCGAGACTTGAGAACGCTTATTTTCCTTCAGGAAACAGAATTGCCTGGTTCTGGTTATACCGGTTGTTACCGGCTTCCCTGCCCACAAAACTCTCACGGTATTCCAGTGGAGATGTTTACTGAAGTAGGAAGACCTGACCCTTTGATAACATGTTTCACTTGCAAAAACCCTTTAATGACACTCAGAGGCCTTCCAATAAGAGAGAAATTTCCTCCAAAATAAGAGAGAAGTTACCTGGGAACAGTGGCCTTCCTCCATAAGGTTATTTATGCTCATTGGGCTAATGGTTTTTGTCCAGTAATACATTTAAATTGCCTTTCATTTCATAGTTATGCTTCACTGTCACACTCAGAGTGCTGCTTCCCTTCCTGAGCAGAGCTGGCAGTTTCCTCCAGTGCGCGATGACAGCGCTGTCCTTTTGACGTCATTTGAAATAGACCCGGTCTCGGCCGTCTCCGGAGAATATTCTCCGGCTGATAATCATAGCCAAGTGGAAAGTTTGAACTAACTCAGGTGGGCTGGTACTTCTCTCTCTCCCCCGCTCCCTGGAGGCCTTGTCGCAGGGCGACAGTGCGCCTATTGATCTGGGAAGGGGCCGCCCAGCCAGCCTCCGATGGTACGTGAGAGACAGGTCCCCACCTCAGGTGTAAGGCATGCAAGGAGGTTGAGAGGAGACTCTCTTCAAATGGTGTATAAACTGAGTCACACTTATCTGGTATGAATAACAAAAAATAGTAATAAATAAATACATACATACGTAAGTAAGGAGGCTCTATAGGAATGGGCATAATTAGGTTTCTACAACCTCGCAGCTGAGACTGCTCAGTGAAACTGGCAGCTAGCTCACGGGCAGTTGGGGAATGAAACATTCTTTCTAAAACTGGAGAAGGTGGATCAGGCTGTTCAGTGATTTGAAGCACATATAATTCTATTTAAGCATTTTGGGTAATAAGTCCAACGTCAGTGTTATAGAATACTAGCTTAATTTTTTTGAAAAATGGAGGTAAAGAAGATAGGAGAAGTTCCTGTTTCTAGCTTTTATTTTGAATCCTAGGGACTCGAGTCATTGTTTACATGAAATTGGATCACCCTTCTGCCTGATTTCAAACTGAGAACTGTGTGTGTGTGTGGTATGTTTTGAAGGTTTAAGCAAAAATGAGGTTAATATTTAATAAGTTTTATCCTTAATATATCAAACTGACTAGGAAGAAAATAGAAGGAGCCAGGAAGTGTGAACTGCATTGCTCACCTGTAGCAGTTTACTGCCGACCGCCTGAGCGGGCCGTGTGGCGGAGGGCTGTGAAGGCAGGCCGCGCTCCTCCGCAGGGGGAGGTGAACCCCCAGGGGAAATCGGGTTTCTGGCTCTGTGACTGGGGTGTCTTCCAGGACCCACCGTGCTGTGCAACCTTGCCGCACGGTTGGGGCTCTCGTCTTTGATTGCGGGCGAAGGCGGGCTCGGCCCCGGGAAATACCGTTCATCAGCTAATTTATGACTCAGTTCATCTCGCCCCACCACTCACTGACGCTGCTGTGTGCAGGAGGCTCCAAAGCCGGGACAGAGTCTGTCTAAAATGGATCTTTGGCTGAGGAGCAGGTGGTGTTGGTGGCAGGCTAGAAAGTCACACAAAGGCAACTTGGCGAAGTGCACACCCGGGCCAGAAAACCATTTGTTTTTTTAAAAAAAGGCATATGGAATATTGGATGTGTGGGTAGGAGTGAAAGAGGAGCCCCAAAAAAGCAATTCGCATGGATAAATGCCCACGCGTGGAAGAAAAAATCTTGGGCCGATTCCAGTGTGCACGGTGTCCAAGGGAGGACTGTGCAACGTCTACCAGTCAGTCCCCGCGCACTCCAGCCAGACTTCCAGGTCCCGCATCAGGTGAGCTTGTGGAGGGGTCGGAACCTTCCCTGCTGCTTCAGCCGCAGTCCTCGGCACACAGGAGGTTCTCGGGAAACGTTGCTCCGTCCCTGACCCACGCGTTTGCTGTCCGACCTTTGGGAAGTGGGGGAAGGTGAGCGAAGCCTTTTGGCAACACGTCTCGTGGACGGGCTTTGGGGGCCCCAAACAGATGCTCGATGAACTTCAAAATTAACTGTTCAATTTTCTAACACTTTTCTAATATCTTCCACAAATTTCAGTGCATACCTGAGAAAATCAGCTTGCTTCTTAAAGCAGATGATTTTGGAGTTAAAGAAGGTGGCTAACTACTGATCCCTAAAAAGGTTTCTGTGTTTTTGTTTTTTGGGTTTGTCAAATGAAGTTTAACTGAAATATTTTCCTTTGTCGTTCTGACCTAGCCGGCCACCCCCTGCACCACTGCTGACGTCATCCATGAGGGTGGCGGGCGTCACCCTTGCAGCCGCAGCCTGGGCCGTGCCCAGGGCCTCTGTAATGGCTCCAGGAGTTCTCTAGCTGTGGACCAGTGCTGCCTCTGTTGGGCAAGGTTGACAATCTCATTAAAAGTGAAATCTCCACTGTGCTTAATGGGTTTTTTTGTTTTGTTTTGTTTTTTTACTTCTCACTGTTTCATGGTGGTTGAGGACATTGACAATCAGGGCAGAGGCAGAAGGCATACGTCATTCAGGCATGTCGGCTCTGAATGGTCAGTTTCTCTGTGATTCTCAGCCCCTTCCTCACTGGTTGCTTTGGTGATGTCATCACAAACCTCTTTGGGAGACAGACCCAGGGCGACAATCTTGGGGGCCAGGGCAGACTTGGCACCAACTTCCCCGCCCATGCACCTCAGGTATACGATTTTGATCTCGTTGGGGTCGAACTTGAGTGGCACTGTGAAGGCGGCTTGTGTGGGATGAACCCGGATTTGGGACAACTGAGGAAAGGTGCGCCTTTTCCTCCTCTGAGCCAAAAGCCAAAGGTAAAAAGTGGGTTTTGATTTGGCCATACTGAGGTGAATGTTTAAGGAGTAAACCGCGGCAAGAAAAAGCTAAAGGAATATATCACCACCAAATGAAATGTTAAAGGGTCTTCTTTAAGATGACCAAAAATATGAACAATAAATGGCAACATATACATATTGAATCTAAAAAAAATTGAATCTAAAAAAAAAAATAAGTAGAACAGAAGCAGAATCTTAGATACAGAGAATGTTCTGATGGTTGCCAGATGGGAGGGGAGTAGGGGATAGGCAAGAAAGGTGCAGGGATTAAGAAGTACAAATTGGTTGTTAGAGAACAGTCATGGGGGTGTAAAGTACAGCACAGGGAATTGAGCAGACGGAGAACATGTATGCATGACCCATGGACGTGGGCAATGCTGTGGGGATTGCCTGAGGGCATGCGGTCAGGGGGAAATGGCTGGGCTGGGTGGAAGGGGCAAAGGGGGAAAAACTGAGACAACTGTTAATAGCATAATCAATAAAATATAATTAAAAAAAGTAGATGTACAGTTTTCACTACTCCCAAAGGGGAAGTAATCCTTCAGAGTCCTAGATAAGAATAGATATTTCCTGTGGTAAAAAGCCTTTTTAAAGGCTGAGGATTAGCAAAGGAAGACTCAGGTGCCCAATTTAGACCCAAATTGAAGTGGCAGCAGCACACATCAAAGATGAGAATCCTTCCTAGCAGCTGCTTTTTACTCCGGGATTCTCCTGGCACAAAGGATTTGCTGAATCATTTGCCCTGCCATAGAAAACCTTAGTTATTCTCAGTGGAGGAAAAAATAAAGCACAAAGAGAAAGCTTTTTTAGGGATTCGGAAGGGGGTGTGCCATCATTGAAGAAAAATACCAAGATTGAAAACATTAAATTTCAGCAATATGCAGGAGTCAGGACTAAGGTGAAGAAAGAAAGGTGCGATAAACTAAGGAAAAGTCAGGGAACCACCAATCTGGCTACCAAAATCACCTAAGGCCGGGCGCTCACCACGCTGCTTGACCTTACGATTTCTGACATTCCCAGGCCATTCCCACGTTGTGCTATCTCACTGTGTGATGTCAGCCCTGGAATCAGTCAGCCCAGGGTGTGCGTAAAGGAAACACACACCGATTTCACCACGGCAGCGCGTTTTGTCAGTGCTGGGCATCTGTGGCCTTGTCTTAGCAGCACCGTTTTTTCTTCTTGTGCCAAGGTCTCTTGTATGAAAAAGAATTTTTAAATAAAACCCTTTACAAGTACAACAGGAACACATACCCATTTCTTTTCTCACAGTATTCTAAATGCCAATTATCAAATTTCACAAGTTTATATTTAACTCCTAAGAGCCTTTGATTTCCTTGCCCAACCTCATCTGTATTGCCTTTCAGTGGAGAATCTCGAATCCCTGTAAGGTTGTCTGGTTGCTGCTTTCTAGGTATCCAATAGTAGGCACTCAAAGCAGACTTGCTGAATGCGTGGACTCTTAGAGGAGCCAGACCTAAGCAGTTTAATGGACATGGGGTAGCAGAACTTCTCTGGAGCCAAAGCAAGGGAGGTGAAATATTTTCATGTGCTCCGAAACAGAGAAGTGGAATGAGAGGCACACTGTTTTTAAGCAATTTAACAATAGTTTTGATTTTGATTGATATACATACAGTACTGGTTTAATGCAGGTGAGGCTAGCTAGCATCAGTGTGTTAAATGCTTCTATTTACAAAAGGGGTTTAGATTTTCAAGGACTCATGCAGAATATTGTTCTTACAGTTTTAATATACTGATGTAAGTCCCCAAGCCAATATTTACTATGGGAGAAGTGAAAATTTCAAATTATTTTATGAAACATCTAAACTCCAGTATTTATCTGAAGGATTATATGTATATCTTGGGGAAAACTTTTACAAATTACTATCAGTACTGATTTCCTATTAAATATATTTCAATAAATGTTTCAAATTAGATGGTAATTCAGTACCTATTTCTATACCTATCTTGTATTATACTTCTATTGTTTGTATACTTTTTCAATGCTTACTTTTTTTTGCTTGCCATTTTTTAATGTTTTTATTAATGTTCAAATATAGTTGTCTCCATTTTCCCACCACCATTTTCCCCCACCCTACCTCCCACCCTCAGTCCTACCCCCCTTTGGCTTTGTCCATGGGTCCTTTATACATGTTCCTTGCCAACCCTTTCCCTTCTTTACATGTTTATTTCTGGAAGATAAGAATTTTATCTAGTTTGCTTTTCAGAAGCACAGATACAGTGTCCAATAGAAAAAGATTAGGAAAAAATAATCATTCTACTTGAATATATTTCTTGGAAATATTTTCATGCTGGCTTTAAAACCATTTTGACTTTTGACATTAAACCTTAAAAGTTCATTTACATGAACTTTTCCTTTTCCCTTTTTGTCCTCCATCACTGAACACACTTGAATCCTCACATTTCTTTGCTCTGACTCTGCAACACACAACCGAGACAAAAGGACCTTTTGTGAAATTCCTGAGGATAAAGCTCTCCAGTAGGGGTGGGCCTTAAAGTAAGCATTATCATTTTCTCTCTTCCAGCAAGGGATTTCATTTTATGCTTTAATTTCTGGCCTATTAACCCAGAATTTCAGATTTTAAAATCTTTGGCATCAGCCTTCCAGGGGTCACCTACAATTTTGTCTCTGCCTCTCTTCTAATAATGTATTTCACTCTTGCAAGTCTGGGGAAGAAAACAATGGGAACAGGGTTGGAAGAAAAAGTGTAAAGGACATACAAAAGTTTGTGAAAGTTTTATATGAAATCATAAAAGCTTTAGCACTTCGCCCTTGTAGACATTAAGTCTCACAAAGAGAGATGATTAGAAAAGAATGACATGCTAGGGAAGGGCTTTGATCAAGTTAAACCTTTGGGAAACTGTGGATCAAAAAGGGGAAGTATAGAAATAGCCAGTTTCAAGTGTTTCCTAGCCCTGGCTGGTGTGGCTCAGTGGGTTGAGCACCAGCTTGTGAACAAAGGGTCACCGGTTCGATTCCCAGTGAGGGCAGATGCCTGGGTTGTGAGCCAAGTCCGGGCCCCAGTAGGGGGCATGTGAGAAGCAACCAAACATTGCTCTCCCTCTCTCCTTCCCTTTACTCTCTAAAAATAAATAAATAAAATATTAAAAAATAAACTGTTTTCTAATTCCAAATAATCTCCATTGCAGACGTACTATTCCTGTGGCTCATGGATTCCTTTTGCTTTAGACGGGAAATAAACATTTTTGGAATTGTGAGGTGATAACTGAAAAGTAAAAATTGTTCATACCAAAAATTTGTTTTTAAAGGCTGCATCTAAAGTGTTTATACATGAAATCACACTTCTGGGGTAAACCTATCTGAGGCTGTGGGATGCAATGGAGGAAAATGGGCAAAATACAAATGAAACAGAAGTTGAGGAAATGTTATTTGCTGAAGCTAGGTGATGGGTAGGTACATGAAGTTCAATATACTACCCTAATTTTGAATATATTTCTCCATAATTTCAAAAGGTGAAGGTTTCTGATAAATTATAACAGTTTTGTCATTTCAGTACATGTGTAATGGAGTATTAGTTTATTAAGAACCACTTTTTTCTCTGAGATTTCATGTCCTACCTGAAAAGATGTATTTGTCTGATATATGTTGGACCATAAAGCCACATATATGTATATTCGGCCACATTTTTATTCTAACAGCATTAATATTCTTTGGTACGGAGCACCCCCCTCACCCCGACATGTGACTCTCAGTACTTCAAAGGAAGTGCATGTAGTATCAGACAAGTTTAATTCATTAGGCAGACTGATTTCAGAGAAAAACCTTAATAGTGCTTCATGTTGAGTTAGCTATGTGAATTTAGTTTAGTTTCCCACACCATCCTATCTCCTGAAACCACTTACCCCTAATGTACCATCCCTTACAAGTTGAATACATAGAAAGTTATACTTATCATCTTTTTGATATACTTTAACGTATCTGCCTTTGAGTTGAATAAAAATACAATGATTACCATTTAATGAGCACTTCCATCACAGGCCGTATGCCAACATCTTTGAATCTATTCTTTTAATATCAGCAATGGAGTGAGGAGGCATTATCAACACCATCGTTTAGATGAGTGAAGTGTGGTTCAGAGACTAAAAAACATTGTGGTGAGTTGGTGGAGCCAGAATTTGAAGCCAAATGTGTCTGAATGCAAAGTCTGTTTGATAGTTACACCAAACAAGTATTTGTACTCTGTATTATTCCGAAGGAGATTAAGAAGAAAAAAGGAACCATATCCAAGGCCCTCAGGTTCAGGAACAGTATACTCAGCAAATCCGAGGTCCGAGTTTATAGTTTAGGTTACAGTCTTAATGTTACTTGCATAAGTTGTTCTAGTTTGGGGAAAGGCAGTATGTTCCCAATGGGGCACCGCAAAGACTGCTGTCCCAAGGAGGAGACTACAGCCCCGCTTCCTTCCTCTGTCCGGCTGATTTCGCTTCCACACGGCAGGGAAAAGCAACCGAGCTGCTCAGACCATGGTGAATCTCAGACCACCAGTTCAGGGGAGAGCATCATTTGACATCCTGAAATAGCTCACTTTCATGAAAGTACTGTCTCCGTTTTCAGTAGGTATGGTATATTGAAGGCACATACTCTATGGCCAGTGGTGTGAACACAAAGAAATATATTTGAGTATCTTTAAAATATTTCAAATTTTTATTAAATATTTTTATTCAGTTTTAAGATCACAGTTAAAGTACTTTAGCATGTTATACACATGACTTACATGTGCAATTTTTAGAAATATCAAATTAAGTATAAGATTTTAAAGAAAAAATTATATAAATGTGTATATTGACTTTTACTACACATACATCTAAGAAAGCAATAATTCTGTTGTACCATTGAGAAATCATTTACTACATGGCATGTTTACACCAACTCTAAAAGAGAACCGAGCCAATTTCTGAAAGCCCCCAAAAAAAAAAAAGGAAAGGAAAGGAAAGAACATGAGCGACTGTCATGCTGAAACTGTCAACAGACTGAAGACCTGGTAGCCAGAGGAAGCTGCGGCTAATTTATGACAAGGAAGCATTCAAACTTATGAGAAAAGTTCATAATCTGCTATGTGGAATCTCAGGTGGTTTCAATTCTTTTTTGGATAAATTCCTGAGAGCAAGAGACTTGTTTAGTGCTAATGAAATACGAAAAACATTGCTGAGCATGTGCTGAGCTCCAGGTCATGAACCTTCCCCACCCCCACTCCTGCCACTCTCAGAGCTGGGGGCACTAATACGCGGTGTCGGGGGACAGGAGCCGGCCCCTCCGGGGGCCACAGGAGAGCTGTTAGTTTGTGAAGCATGCGTGCCTGTGATTGAGAGCTTGTGAGGTAAGATTTGCAGTGTGGGTGGGAGGGCTGGGAGGCCTTGAATTAGGTTCTTGTTACTCAGTAACCAGCTCTGGCCTAAGTTATAAGAAAATCTTTGGAAATAGTAGTTATGTTCACAACAACTAATTCTGCGCACAAAAATGAATTTGAGGGCAGGATCAATTCTGGCCACTGACTGCAAAGAGAAAAACAGTGGCCATGGAACTTTTAAGTACAAGATTTCCTCTTTTAATTTATTACTGTAACTCATACCACCACAAATAAAATTTGGCCAGGAGAGGAAACTCATTTTTTTAAAAGAAAATGTGTATTTATATTTTTTTGAGGAAAAGCTGAGTATACACAGATGGAGGTGTATGACCGAATTGGGTATATTTGTCTTATTTACTCTTCTGTTGCTTCTTTGTTCTGAAATGCAAGGAAGATAATGTCCCCAGTGAAAAGAACAGGTCATTCATTATGGAGAATAATAAACTCAGCTGTCACTTCCAAACTAACGCAACACAGTCCATCAAACCCTGAATACTTTACCAGACGTAACTGGCAAGATGAACTGAACAAGCTGTTTCTCTTTATAAAGTATAATGCTAGTGAATCTAAGTAAGATAATGTTTAAGAATCCCAAAACTCAAAAACAAAAATCCAAATCTAATTCTTTGGGAATGCTTGTATAAATAAACGCAACATCTATTTAACAATTAGTACACTCTTCATAAGGTGCAAAACAAGGTCCTATGCGGGGAAAGCTAAACTTTAATTTCACCTAGCAGTCACTCTGAATACTTTATAGGTCAAATGTAGTAACAGCATTTGCTTCTACTGCCCATTCTCAGCGATAACATCGTTGTCTCTGGAGAAGGCGTCTGTGAAGTGAAAACACTGCAGTGGAAAAGAGTGGCACTGAAGGCAGAAGCAACACAAGACAAGCCTCTGAAAGGGGACTGAGCTGAAATTGACTTTGAAAGCCGAGGTAGCCCATTAGAATTGGCCTTATCTGAGGGCTCTGTGGAGCAGTGCAATCAACGGCGAATCTCTTCCTCTGCATCACCACACACCAGCGTTCCCTTCACAAATGAGGACCCCGGGCCTCTCCTGTCTTCCTTCCTTCCTCCGGGTGAAGAGGTGGCGCTTCTCCCTGGCGTATGGGCGCTGGCCTCCAGCCTCCAGCCTCCAGCCGCTGGTCTCCAGAACACTTAGGAATCATACAGTAGTTTAGCAGGCAGCATGGTCCCACTGCTTCACATTAATGCCAAATGCCAAACATGGAACAGAGCTATTTGAGAGTTCCCATCCCTCCCCTCCCCCACACATACTGTATAAACAAAACATGTCATTCGGTTTTTAGCTTCCTCCTGGTTCTGTAACAATTTCTAATCTGCTTGAGCTTTTACATAGGTACAAATACTGTCACATGGTGAGCCAAAGACTGCAGAGTTGCAAACAAAATTTTACGACTTAGGCAGAGTAGCATCTGACTTAAAAAGAAAATGACAGGATTAGACATCTTGGGTTCTAAGTAGCCAGACCAGTTCAGATGCTCCTGGTTCATAGTGTTCACCTTTTTTCCCTCCAGCAGTTTTAATGGCAGGAACTAGAGTATCGTTGATAATGTGGGGATGATGTCAGCACTTCGGCTTCGAGGTGGCATTAGTAATAAGTGCGATCTGACCAAATTAAATAAATATATTTCTGATATAAGGCTGTCAGAATTGCAACAATGTGAGTTATCCTTTAAAAGGGGTTTTAGTGAATTAACATTTTTTGATCTAAAACTCTGGGAACAAACCTAATTTGGGGATAAGAACCTGTATCTTCAATGTGGTGGTGTGACATTTTCCTTTTCCTGATTCTTTACAGTATCCAAACAAATAAAAACTTAACAAAGGATGTCTTACAGTATTTTTCCTTTCACTCAGCTTCTTAGAGCTGCAGCTTCAGTTACTATAATATACTCTACACACTTCAAAATTACATAGGAAATACCCAGAATGACTAAATAAATAAAGGGCTAAAGGAAACTGGAACAGTGCTGTGTCTCCATCAGAGACTAAATTATCCACTTCCAGCATCACAGAGGAGGGCTAGGACAATTTTTTTCCAAAAGATTTATATACAGGTTTGAATCCAGAAATTAAGGTTAAAAGTATAAATATTGATAATTTCAACTAAATTCAGAATGGTTTCAGAAAGATATGATACAACAATTTAGAATAAAACCAAGCAGAAGAGCATCATATTTTGGTTTGCTTGAGATATACATAAGGTGCAACTTTTTCTCTTGAGGATGCTTGTGGGACAAATGTTAGTGTGGATGGTGTTTGCTGGCAGATTAAGGTACACGCTCTAGTAATACAATTTTTCCAAAATAGAGAAGAATGAGTGAAATGAAATGAAAATGATGGGGGGGGGTGTGCTGTGGAAGGGGACAACTACATATTGGTCTGAAATATTTGTGCGAACACATGTGGTTACCTGAAAATACCAACACCCCTTTCCAGCAGATGCAGGGCATGAGAAAAGCATTCTTCCTGAAATCAAGACTTCCACCACTCAGAGAAACGACAAGGTGTCTAAAGAACTATAAAGCTTTGCAGGATTTCTGTTACTCTCAGTGCCTAACAGCTTAAAAATTAAGCATTTCTACAAAAAGTTTTTTTTTTAAAGTATCTGAAAACAGTCATATCCAGTAGGTTGCCCTCCCACTCCCACCCCTGCTTGAGGGAAAAGCCACTGAGGTTTAGGAAAAGCAGATCAAGTAAGATATTAATCACATAGAAAAAAGCAATCTTTTGTTTTGCTTCTTTTTTAAAAAAGGTCCCATGAATATACAGCAATCTCTTGAGGAACTCTAGTGAAATGTAATCGGAGGGCTGAAGGAGGGTGCTCTGGCAAAAATAGATCTATTCTATCGTGTTCTCTAGAATAACAAGTTAGTACCATTGTCAAGGTGCATGTTCTGCACCGTACAATTTTTGTTGGTTTTTTTTTTTTTTTGGATTTTAGCTAATAATAATTTAAAAATCACTGCTAGCAAGTGGTCCAAAAACTCCCAACAGCCACCAACACTGGGACCCAGCAATTTCCAAACATTCAATTTGTGTTTTGAGATTTAGAAAATATTCATAAAACAGCATCATAGTAAAAACATTATGCTGAAATCTGGGGCTGCTCACCTGATTTATTTCTAGGTAAATGGGGTTAAGCTTTAACCTCTGATTGACCTTGCTTACTAAGTCCTTCTTCCTCCATTCCTACAATGCGTACGCATCTTTGAGAACACCATACCGATGCTCTGCTGCCCTCTTACCTGCTTTGGAAACAAAATGTCTCTATATATTCTTCTTCAGTTCTGTTAGAATGTTGTACATATTTTCCAGCACCGAAACTGAAGTAATATCTACAACCATGCAAAGCTAAACCTAGTCAGGACTAATAGAGTCATTTTTTTTATATGGCTATTAGGTCAAATTACGATTAGAAAAAAAATCATCATTACAATTCAGTCAAGTATAAATTAGAAAGCTAGATAAAACCTTGTAAACTGTCACCAGTTAGAGATCTAATTCAAAAGCTTCAAACTTGAACTAACACTATCAAAATTCCGCCAGTTTGAAAATCATAAAAATTATTGCTGGAATCCAATAATTGAAATTTGGTAGTTTGTGCTGCGATGCAAGAGTGGGGAAGTACTTTGTGCTATGAAACAAATACCCTGTAAAATCTGTAGCCTCTGACTAATTTTGACTTATCACTTGCATCTGTTGCTAGGAAACAAGACACTGTGAACATCAGGTGGTTAAGTCAATATGTTGAATGTTCTAAGCCAGTTAATCCAGTTGGCACTGGCATATGTAGAGTGGCTTTTATGTTCAAAAGCAACAAAACACAACAAGGAAACAGAAACTTGCAGGTGGATCTATGACTGAGAGCCCCACTGCGGTCAGGCACACCTCCCTTATCATTCACTCCACAGTTCCTTAACAACACAAACGTGAAATGGCTCTGAAACCTGCAGTGCCAGTTAGGCTGTGCATAGCATTGCTACCCGTCCAGTCTGTCTGGGATGGATGGAAAAGGTCTGTCTGTGGCTCAAAGTCCACGTGAGCGAGTGTCTTCAATGTGTTCAGGATAGTGAAGTAATACTAAGGTCACTTTTGAATAATATTTTTCTCTCTTTTTTGTTTGTTTGTATGAACGATCCATTGGTCACGGAGACCCCTGTGTAAAAATAAAAGAATCCTCAAGGCATGAAAACATCAGTCATCTGTAGTCTGCAGGACTCTTCCCCTGTCCGGGAAAATATTTGCCACAATTTGCCCCAAGCAAATTCTTCTTGGTCACTCAAGGCTAAGAAAAAAATTCAGCTTGTAAGAATTGTAATTTTTTTCTTTTTCTTTTTTTGCCAGCAAACTACCACTCTGGTGGCAAATATAAAAGTGCAGAATATATGGACCACAAGGCCGAGCATACACCGCTAACAATGGTACATCTGCCTGCCCGTGCTGCGTGGGAGTCTCGGAACAGGCTTTTTAATATTATTCTACAATATAAATGTAGGTATAACCTATTATATAAACCATCTTAGAACTTAAATCTCCATGTACAAAAAAGACTAAGAATATCTAATAATAACTAGTGCAGTGCGTCAGTTTGTTTTTTTGTTTTTTGTTTTTGTTTTGAAAGAATAACTAGGTAATATACGAAACTAGTTTCACACTCTCTGGTTGGTAAAAGAGATGCTGGATGAGCTACAGTAAAGGCAGCCTTTTACCAAGTTACCACCTATGACCATCCACAGCCTCCAATAGAAAGCAAAGCTCCAGGATCATTCCATTTTTGCTCATTACCAGACAGATGACATCACCCTCAAAGAACAAATGGGCCCAGGAGGCTAACTGCTGCTTCACGACAATCTGGGCCACGTAGGGTAACAAGCACTTGTTTGCAGTCTGTATTTCCCACCACATGGACTCACGAGCATCCCTCGGTAAAGACAAGGCTAGGGTAGTAGGTAAAGCACAATGTTTTACAATTAAAGGGCGCTTCACTGGTCAGCGCAGGAAATAAGTACAGGAGCCTGTGGCATTTCTTTTGGCTGTCCATCGTGGGTAAGCGGAGTTGACCTCTGACTTCTGTGGAGCAAGAGAAAGAAAAAAAACCACTTATTCAAAGTATGTTATTAGAAATATGACAGGATGACAAATAACAAATAGGTTCCCAATAATTTATTTAATAGCTACTGCTGACTTTATATGTATGCTGTTTAATTACAACCAATTTTGTCCTTAGAGCTTCTTTCCTTCTACATGTTTTAAAGGATTTCTTACACCAATTCCCCTCATACAACTCAACAACACACTCTGTCCCCAACTGACCACGTCCACTTTGTAGAATCTGAAGCAACAACAGATTTGGGAAATTTCCTAAGAAGTGGGAAACTTTAAGGCAAGTGCTGAGGTTTTGGGACAATAATCTTCCAATTTAAAACTTAAGGCCAATACAAGCAGTGATCCTTGAAGAGAAAGAGGTATATTATGATTCAAAAAGCAAATGAAAAGAAAACAACGAAACCCTCCTAACTTAAGAAAAGTTTTACAGGCATATGAACAGAGTGTATGGGGGAAAAGGCAAGCACTGACTGAACTGTAGCATGTGAGAAATCCAATTAATCTGGACCAAAATCAACACATATGGAGAAAGATTTCTAGGCAAGACTAAAAAGTTCAGGAAAACTCCCATCATTTCGATTGGAACTACACTGAACATAGCTGATTTTTCTTTTAGCTTTTGTTTAACGAGGAGGACAAAATACAATTTATTTCGTAGTTATAAAAAAACTGTTCAAAATTCTTGGTAATTTCTATAGGGATTCGCATTCTAAAAGGACAGGATCGGGCACCTCCCTGACATTTCCCAGCAGGCCGACCAAGCCACATGCTGCACACCCCGCACACCCCGCTCTGGCCTACAGCGGTCCGCAGGGCACAGCACTGCACTGCAGACACGTGACGTGGCGGCCGTGTTCTCACTGGTTTGAGGGTTTCAATATAGGGTCTTCTTCAGATTACACAGAACAAAAGGTGCTATTTTAAAATTCAAATTATATGTGCTCCATACCTATATCCAATTCCTTTCTCTTGAGGCACAGAAAATAAAACTGTGGATAATTAACAACATTTGGGGATGTCAGAATCCAATGATCGCATAGGCTAAGATATTAGGATTTCAGAAAAACAAAACACGTATAACAAGCAAACTTCCGGATTAATCTGTTAATTCATTTGGGGAAGCTGTAAGCATCAACTGTTTAATATGTTAAACTCTTTCAAGAAAGATGAAACTAAATATTTTTTACCTTTAAGATTGAATTATGTAATAACATTATAAAATCAAAAGAATTTTAATAAGTATTAGAAAATGAAACAAAAAGAACAAAATAAGAAAAGAGAAAAATGAAAAGGACAATATAAGAAAAAGAGAGAGCAGGAGGGGGAGAAAATAGGATGAAAGCCCAGTTTAATCAATGGAAAAAGAAGAAAGGAGCACGGTGGGTGAGAACGACGGTTTCTTGTGGCAAGAATGCTGGTACTATACGGGGTCTGGCAGAAGGAAGGCCGTGTGAGTGTGGTTGGTGGAGTAATATAATATGGCTGTAATAATTTATAGTTGTAATTTGAATATTTCACCTAAAATATCATATGGTATGCTTGAGTGTGATATTGTTATGTTACAGAGTTCCATTTTTATAATACTGTAATAAAAAGATTTTGTAGTTAAAAAGGGGTGTTATTTGTGCCGGACCCTGTATTTCTACCCCTAACTCTGTTGACCACCCTCTACATTAGGAGCCTAGGCGACGGCCAAGTGATAATTAATTGATGTGCAGCAAGGTACAATTATATTAAGACTACAGGCACAGGGCAGCCTGGTACCTCTGCTTTAACAAGTAGGGGCTAAAGTTACAACTAAGATTCCCTGGGGGGACTCTTTCTAGATCTTAAGAACACTAACTACTTAAGTTGACAGTAAAATTCTAGTAAGCAATTATTATTCTAATAGGAGGTTAAAATAAAACAAACACATTTACTCACATCACTTTTTCTATGCCTGCTAACCTCAGGCACTCATACTGCAAGAATACCTCATTTATTAATTTGCCCATTCATCTATTCATTCATCCACTGACGTGACAGAAACTAAGGAAGCTGGGGACATGGAGAACAAAACCAGTGCTATGTTTTCAAAATATACTGGAAGGAGACAGAAGCATGGACAGACAGTTACGGACCAACGTGGTCTATGAGAGGTATGTGTGGAGAGTACAGAGACTTCAAGAGAAAAGAAGAGGGTGAAGAACTAGAGCTGGAAGGAGGAGCAGCAGTTCGCCTGAGAGGAGGAAGAAAGGCAAGAAAGCACGCGGCTCATTTGGACAGGAGAAGCAATTCCACTGGACTGCAGCCCAGGGAGGAGCAGCGGTGGTGGTGGTAGGAGTGGAAAGGCTTGTGGAGGTGCTCTGCTCTCAGAAACCGGAAGTCACGGAAGGCTGGTTAACAGCGACGGTGGGAGCAGTCAGGTTCAGAAGGTAGCGCTGCCTACAGCAAGGGGGAGTGCCTGGTAGCCTTGTGTGAGCCAAGAATTACCGTCCACTCCTCTGAATTCTTTTTTTTTTTTTTTTTAAAGATTTTATTTATTTTCTAGGGAGGGAAAAAGGGAGGGAGAGAAGCATGAGTGAGTGGTTGCCTCTCATGTGCCCCTGACTGGAGACCTGGCCTACACCCCTGGCAAGTGCCCTGACCGGGAATCGAACCGGTGATCCTTTGGTTTGCAGTCTGGCCCTCAATCCCCTGTCACACCAGCCAGGCCCCCCATCTCTTATTCCACAAGTTATGGGGGCACTTACTAACACTCAGGCATATATTTAATGCCTTTTGTATATGTGTGTTTGTCCTTTGTACTCAATCGTGAAACTCCATTGACGGAGAAGTGTCTGTGCGTTTATCTCCCTCGCAGACCTGGGCAGATTTTAACAATGTCCGTCAGCATTCACTTGCTGTTAGGCACTTGCAGTGCACACATGAAAAGGAATCTGACTTACTGGAAATATCTAGAGGCTATTTGTGAGGCAGGACTGGAACTATAATGTGACAGGTAAAGAGCAAGAAGCAAACAAAGCTTATGTCAGGGCTTCCTAAACCTGGATGCGAATAGGGAGAATGGAGCCTGCCAGGTGGGTATACAAGTTGTCCCTGATTCCAAGCTCTTTTGTACTGAGGATTGAAAGGCTAAGAAAGTAGCTCATCTGTGGATAATCCACTCTGGATAAAAATATGAAATACCTGAATTTACAAAGGGCTTTTTGGCCTTCTCAAATGATCCACTAAGTCGCAGAACACTCAATTATGCACTTAGACTTAGTATGCTTTCTGCGGGGCTTACTGAGTCCACAAGCCTTTCGTACCTGCGATCTTGGCTGATCTTACCGCTGTGTGATTCTTTGGGCTGATCTTACTATTGTGCTCAGTGTTGAGCAAACCGAGGCCCAGAGAAATAAATTACTTTGTAGCAAACATGGAGAGTGGAAGATAAATTCAGACCTCCTGCCTGCCAGAGGTCTGATGCCAACATACTCTCTTTCCTGAACCAGCACTGTTTTCTCCTGCTGGTACCACCACTGCCACCAACACCACCTTCAATGGGGTGTTTACCCTCTGCGGGCACTGGGACATGAGATCTACTCCACATAACATGACTACAGAATCGGTACTAGTTACATCCACTTTATAGAAGAAAAACAGAGGGTACAGAGGTGAACAGTCTTGCTCGAGACCTTGAGTTTGTAGGTGACACAGCGTGGACACAAACGCAGGTCTGAAGCCTCACTTCAAATCTCATGCTCAATGATTAGATAACGCTGCTTCTCTGTTCTTTCAGGCTCTTTGAAGAATTGAAAGTTTAGCCACAGAGTAATATGTTCAAAATAAAACACTTGCCTGGCTATATTCTCTTGTATTTTCCTACACTGCCAATCAGCACATATACTTTTGTAACCTCACATCAACAGAAGTACTCGAGTCAAGTCTGATATACCACGTGCGTTGTTAAAAATGTCACAAATGACGTCAGGAAGGATGGTTTTGGCTTCTACGTTGCTTTCTCCATCCATGTTTTGTGGAAAGGGTAAAGCTGAACTGGATCCCCAGAACCCTGGCGGAACAAGCTTTCCACCACTGACCTGTGCACGTTTTCCATGGCGGCCACTTCGGCCAGCGCCGCCAGGCTGAAGAACGCAGACACGGCTGGCATCTCGGGAGTGCTGCTCCGGGTCTCGGCGGCCTCGGCGCTGTGTGTGCGCTCCTCATTGCAGCCCGTCTCGGTCACTTTAGGGAGGCGCCGGTGCAGTCGTCCCTTTGGTTTGTCATCTATAACGAAATGGAATTCCATCACGAGAGGGTCCCTCTGTTCTCTCCAGAGAAAACTCTGCACCAGCCACGTGAAATGAGTTAATATTCTTTACGGTTCACTTTTGTCTCCCATCAAACAGTAAGGCTTTTATAGAATTTCTTCTTCCACAGTCACAAAACTCTTTATTAAGCTCAACTGCAACCATGGGCAGCACCGTGCCCTGAAGCTGAGCCTGAGAGAAGATCGGTTTTATTCAAGGTCAAAGAATAGGTCAGTCTTGGAGAAGGAAAAATGGGCTTTGGCCAAAGTAAAACCCAAGGGACTTCGGCAGAGGGGCCTGTGGGTGCTGGGAAATGGCCCTTAAAAACCCAACTGACCAACTACTTATGATGAAGCCGTAGCATGCCTTTCTCTGAACACTCAGTATGTGGTGGCGCCGACATGCAGGCGGCCAACACCGATCCCAGTTGTCACTTTTGTTCTCAAGACCTACTGAAAGAAAGATAAAGGGCCAATATATGTGTTGGAAATGAGTCCCCTTTCTTTATTATGCAGCCATAGTAGAGGACCAGGGTTTATCATGATTTTAAAAACATTTCAACTATAGAAAATAATTAATAAAGGCCAAAATGCCATATATTAAATGAACATGAAAGAGCTATGTGCTTTACTACGTGAAAGAGAGTTATTTTCTAAAACCTTTCACTGCTTCTACAAGTAAAAATGAGGCTGTAACCATTTGCACACACACACACACACACACACAGGAAAGGCAGGAGGGGGCCGCTGGACTAAATATTAGGAAAATTAGATTGTAGTCCTCATCCTACTTCTGCTCGGTAGTTCAAAGTGTTCATACACAAAATTTACCTCTTTGAGCTTCCTCTGTTACATGACAGGGTGAAACTGGGGATCTTTAACATGCTTTCTGGTTCTAACAGTGTACGCATGCAAAAAAAGAAAAGTGCACGAAATTTGCTAACTGTCCTCTATCTCAGCAAACGGTGAACCTCTATAAACAACTACAGTAACCTAAATCAGATATTTCTAAATCTCATTCTCAAAAACACTCATTTAAACATATTTTTCCCTACTTATAGAATTATGGACCTTTGACCTTTTTCTGGAAATTGGATCAGGATGAGGGGGAGGGAAACTTCCTTCAGGGCTGGCAGAATGAGATGCTTGAGTTGCTAAAAGGCAGAAAGGCAACAGCTAAGACCACTAATGCCTCCCTGGTGCAGCTCCCCCAAAAGTTCAGGGTGGATACTCAGACCCCACTCCTTAACTTGGGCCCGTCAGGTAGTTCTACTGCCGCGAAGACCACCAGGAACAACAAAAAGACCCAGACCACAAGTGAAAATGGAGAAATTTACTGTAAGTTAAGAGCTGGTTAAAGATTAGGTCAGAGAACTCAAGAAATCCAGAAGCACTGTCAAGCTCCCTTGGTGGTCTGAATCAGTTTTATAGGAAGAGCTGGATGTTTTCAAAGGTGCCTTAACTCACTGGTTTAAATACCTGATAATCTGGCTTGTGGTGACTTGAGCAGTGAACTGTGGAAAAATACTGATTCACCTAGTATTTTTAAAAGCCTAGGATCTTTGGGAATTTACTTAACCAAGACTGTTTCTGTGCATGCTGAGAAAGAGAAGAAGAAGCTGACAGTCCTAAAAATTACCTTTCCTTTCTAGGCATTCAAGATATGCTCTTGGAAAACAGCTGTAACTTTATGACATGGACTAAAACACGGACATTTGGAAGTCTGTAGAAAACTAGTTCTCAAGGAGATCCAGAAAGAGAAAATGTTACTGTGACCAAACCCACAGAACAGACCTGTTTTTCAGCAAGGACCCTCAACTGGCGTAGTCATTTGCTGGCCAAAGCGGCCATGAGCGTCAGCTGCTTGGTCTGGTTTCCTCTGCCTAATGCTCCCTTTTCTTACCCAAAGTACCTCCTGCTGGTGACACCCGGCCATCTGCTGTCCTGACCAGGTGTGTGATCTTGGTTTTCCTTGCTTTTCTCTTTTGGCTGCCCACCAGGGGTTCTTGCGTTGCTGTTGGCTCTGGAGTGTTGGGAATGGATGGGGCATTTTTAACCTTATAAGCAGGCTCTGTGGTGTTTTTGTCTTCTGTAAATATGGCTGAAATAGGACAAACCATATACAGTTACACACAAAAACACAAGGCACCAACATTGCTCTTGGAAGGAAACATTTCTGAATGCCTGACCCATCTGAACGGAGAACTTCCACTCACAGTTTTCAGAGTATTGAAGGGAAAAAAAATAATGCCCAAAATTTTAAACAAATATATTTATTTATATTTGCTTTGATAGATTAAGTACATAGGATTTAGACACCCCCTCTCTTTTAATAGAATACTGAACACCAAGAGGCCACTGGAGTAACATTTTCTAAATGTTTGGATCTTGCAGGTTAGTGGAGAGGATACTATACAAGAATCTGTGTAGACTGTGTCCCAAAGGACCACCTTTTCTACATGTGGTCGGGGTCCCTATCTGAGATCCTTATGGCAAGCTGATCCAAAGAAGGTGATGGAGGAAATTTCTCTCTTCTGAGGACACTGAGATTAAATACGTGCTTCTTAAAGTTACGGTGATCACTGAGATGGTTGCTCTCAGTCACCAAGTTGGACCGATCAGAACAAGAAGCTGTTTGTGAGGACCGACCTTCTCACTGACTGCTCAGTAAGGACCTGACTGACACACATCGGTGAAGCCAGAACATAACGAAACCCTCTATTTGCTAAATTCTAGGATCACGTGAATGTGCTTAGTGAGATAATTTAAAGAAGTACCATATGTCAGCAGGGCTCCTCAAAAAGTTTAATTTTAGGTACCATTAATTCTAACTCGATTATCCGTAAATAGCACACGCCTGAATCCTAAATACAACAGTCAAGAGTAAGGGACATGTTTGCCACCAAAGACTTGCTCCTGGTTCAAAGTGCTTGTGTCTTATATACTCATTCCCTTAGGAGCTCATCCTTCTCCCTTTTTTCAAAACAAGACAAGAATATGCAGATACTCACACGGAAGCATTTGGGAGTACACACATGTAGTCAGGTTTCATGACTGGGACTTTATTCCGGTGGCTGCAGGTGTCTTGGGGAGGGAAGAGATGCATCTTTCCGTTGTTTAACTATCCAATATCTCTCTCTCTCTCTCCCTCTCTTTTAGAGATTTTATTTATTTTTAGAGAGAAGGGAAGGGAGAGAGAGAGGGAGAAACACCAATGTGTGGTTGCCTCTCGCTCTCCACCCACTAGGGGCCTGGCCTACAACCCAGGCATGTGCCTTGACTGGGAATCGAACCCGTGATCCTTTGGTTTGCAGGCTGGTGCTCAATCCACTGAGCCACACCAGCCAGGACTAACTATCCAGTCTCTTAAGACAGGCACAGAAATTGTTTGTGACCAAGAGGGGAGCGTGGCTCAGGAAATGAAGGTCTGACATGACCAATTCCATGCGAACTAAACCTGGAGGATAACTGAAGGTGCTTCTCAGAGGAAGGTGTGAGGGCAGACATTGGAAACAAGAATATATATAACATGGCAAGAAGAAAAGCTGTAACAGGAAAAGAACAGGGAGAATGAGGGTGTGAAAAAATGCACTGTTCATATAAATGCTTGCATAGGCCTCATGTGAAATGTTTACTCTAGCTCTCTAATGGGTTTAGTTAGATACACCCTTGAGAAAGGAGGGCCACGAATTCTTAAAATCTTTGCCTTCGAGGGGTTGATTCCAGGCTTTCCATTCCCAAACAGGTGGGAAATAATTTCAGTTACATCAAAAGAAAGAATGTAAAGCATAAATCATAACATAATTTGGGGCCTGGCCTTACCTCAATGTTGCTAATAGATAGTTGCGTGGTAATCTTTATTTATTTATTTTAAAATGCACTACTTGGCAAGGCTCCCAAACACCTTTCAAGCAAATAGTCAACAATTGGAAAGAAGGCTCCTTTTAAGTTGTAGAGCTATCCCCAGGTCAAACAGTCTTAGCATATTTATACTTTGATATTTAGTGTAACACAGGTCAGTGGTAATATATACCTAAAATTTTTTTTTCAGTTTGAACTTCAATAAAAGCTACATAAAAGCAAAATAAAAGATAATTTGGTTAGAAACACTCCAATGACGTTTCATGACTCTGCATTAGCTTTGAAATTCATAGCCTCCTATAGGTTAAAGAAGCCCAAATCTGAGTTCACAATGAGAATTACACAACCTCTATTGGATATTCACAAGCAAGCTTCAAAATTTCTAGTTTCTGATCCAGACCCATGAGCTGGCCCTTCTGATTACAGGAGTATCTTATTTACCTCTCCAGCATGATCACTACATCACAGATGCACCGTCCAGAGAAAGCATTAACCTTTCCCCTTTTCTCTTCCCAGAAAAACCCAGAACTTGTGGAAACAAGGGTATAGCAAGTTCCCAAGAGGAGGGGTGCTTAATGAAAGAAAGAACCAAGGAGGTCAAAGAGAAGGCATGGACAGAAAGGTCATGGGGTGAGGGAAATAACTCAGTCATAGAGAATCCTTGACTCTACTCATTCACTAATTGTGGGACCACGGGTCTCAGTTTCCTCCCATAAAGATGGAGTCTGGGCTAGATTAGCTCTAAAGGAGACCCCCAGCTCTAAAGCTGTTTTCATTTCACCACATAGCCTAGATTCAGAGTCCTGATCAGGGAAAAACAAGTCTCCAGAGACTGTCCCAGAGACTCACAGCTAGGGAAGAGTATTCCCTGGATAAAGTATATGGCTGTCTCACCACTATACTGTACACCTGAAACTGGCACAAAAAACAGTAATACTGAATATCAACTCTAACTGAAAAAAAATTAAAAAGAGTATTCCCTTGACGAGGACTGTTAAGATTTTTGGCTTTGGTAAGCCTTCAAATGGTTTCATTTCTATTTGCTTATTACTCCTTTTCCTGTGTCTTCCAGATGAATTGGTAAATGTGCAACAGAAAAGCCAAGGGATGGCTACAAAGGGACTGCAAATGGGAGGTAGAGTTTAGGCCTAAAAGCATGTCAAGACTAGAGGAAGCTGAGAAACCAGCATGCAAAGAGCCAGAGGGTAAAAGGCAGGCCGGCTAACAGATGCCAGCAATCAGCAAGTCCCAGAGGATGGTGCAGGATGGAGTGAAACAGTAAAGGAGTGAATCAGGTTGCAGACTAAGAGGCAAAAAAAGAGACTAAAGCAAGTTCTCACAAATCACTGAAAAGGAGGCAATGCCACCTCTCCAGATGCCGTCTCCTCTAAACCTACTGTCAGATCAAGAAGTAACTGTGGGCCCTGTGGATTTAAAAGGATATGTAATATGATCTTGCCAGAGTTTGGAAGAGGAGTTGAGTGACCACTACCCTGTGCTTTCACCCAGGAGTTAACCCCAGAACATTCTGTCGATAATTGACTGGTGGCCTAGAGCGATGACAACCTTCAGGGTCAGCACTCAGGGAGAGCCCTCCTCCCCAAGGTAAAATAGGTAAGGCTAAGTCAAAGAGGTAGTTGTCTGGGACAGGGCAGTAGATCCGACTCTAGCAACACTAGCAATGGCTTGGTGGTGAGAAATAGGAAAAAGAAAAAGCTTAGAGACAGGAAAAAGCATGAAGTTGAGTATCAAGGCAGCAAGCAGGTTCCTTTTTCCCTCCCTGACAAACTAATGTAAATGTGAGAAAAGAAAGGTTTTTGTCGTCTAAAAACAAATTAAGTCATTTCTCTTTCGGCTTGTAATTGAACACACAAACCTACCCAAGCACTGCAAAACAAGTCCACAGGGCTAGCTTTTACACTCCACGATAATCATAACACACTTGGAGCGTATCGCTGGAGAGTGATAATGTGGGCCCACTCCTGGAGCAACATTAGGAATGTGGCAGTAACAGACTCTTGTTTTCCAAACTCTACTCCCAAAATGTGGAGTAAGTTTTTGGTATTGGACCCCCGGAGACCACTAGAGTGCTACAGAGTCATGAATTCACATTCCAACTAGGGGAATCAACTTGCACTGAAATTATTATAGCCAAATCCGGAATCTCATTGCCTTTGGTTGTTCTCCTGTGAGCTGAAAATGCAGTCAGAAGCTGACTGGAACACAGGAAAAAGAATCAAATGAATGAGCCTAATCTAAGATCCCGGGAGGCCTTGCTGAAGTTTATAGCAACTATTTTGAACTGAAAAAAGAGATCAAGGAAGCCTGAGTGCTATGGCTTGTGTTTGAAACTCTAACTATAAACCAGATTTATCTCCTCTGTAATTAGATGTGTTGCAAAGAAACGAATCTTATGGAGATCCCTAGTTTGAGGTTTTTGATTTTCGTTTCTTATAGGGTACCGTTTATAATTTCAACATCTGAGCCAAATGAGGGACATCTACAGATATGCCTAAAAAAAAATCACATGGAGGGTTATCAATAGGGGAGTGGGAGGGGGAGAGAGGGGGGAAAGGTACAGAGAATAAGGTAAGAGAATAATATTTTCCACCTAAATGATAGGTGGAAAATAGACAGGGGGAGGGTAAGAATAGTGTAGGAAATGTAGAAGCCGAAGAACTTATAAGTATGACCCATGGACATGAACTATAGGGGGGAATGTGGGAGGGAGGGGGTGGGCAGGATGGAGTGGAGTGAAGGGGAAATGGGACAACTGTAATATCATAATCAATAAATATATTAAAAAAATTCATTGTAGCAGCCACTGTGCTTTAGTGGAAAGGTTACTGGTTTCTTCCCTTCCTGATTACTTTGGTCAGTCTTCAATTCCTTATCATGTATTAAGCCTTCCTTAATTTGTTGCTGTCAAGATTCATTTTCAGTAAAAAATATATGTCAAAGTCCTCTGGAAACTGTAATGCAATATTAAGTATTAATTACCATCATCATTTTTATTACCTCTAGGCCTCTCAATCTAGCTTCAGTATGAACATGACACCATCAATTGGGGGAAAGATAAACGAAGTGACAGAGGTAGGTTGTCTTGGTTTATCTGAACATTTTACCCTTAATTCTAAACTATAAGAAATCTTTTTTTGTGATCTGCTAAGTTTCAAGAAATAGTGGAGTGATTTTGAGTTTTAAAAGCATGGGGGGAAAAATGCTTAAAAGAGATTATAAGCTTAGCATTTAAACCTCAGATGTGATTACTAAGCACCTAAAGATTTCTGATATTTTGAAAAGAAAAATACAAATTGCAATCCAATTATAGTCGAGATGATACAAAGAGAGCATAGTGAACTTTAAGTCTTCCACTTTAACGGAAGTCAGGAAGAGCTAACAGCTGAGTAGCTTCGGTTGAGTCGACATTTCTATTACCACATCAACTACCACCAGCTCCTATCTAACGCTGGCCTAGGGCGGCTTACACATGCTACAATTATGCTGATTATAGTTTCACTTTCTTAAAATTTTACCCTCTCATAATTAAAGTTTTAATAAGCAGTGATGTGGCCATAGGCGAGAGACAGGCTGAAGTAAAGAGCTAATTCACAAAATACATAGTTTACCACCCAAACATGTAAATGTAGGGGATGGCATGAGAATAAGTAACAAGAAGAGGTCAAGTTAAATTACTGGCAATTTCCCATGCTTGAACCAATTCCTTTTTTCAAACTGGCCACATAAAAGAATCTGCACTCTACACTAAAGGACAGGTAATTTTCAGTGCATGTTCTGCAAAGCTCTGTTCCATATACACTAATCATAAGTACAGTTAAATATCACCAATAATAACTCTATTTCCAACTAAACCCTTGGGGTTGTCCAGAAGACTCAAAATTGATTTACTTTTCTATTCAAAAAGGGCAAAAATCCAGGCTTCAGCATTAACCTACTTTCAGCATCACACTACCCACACAAGACCACCCCGTAATAAATCATCAAGTGTTAGAGGGGAAATGAAGTTTAGGGTTCCTGTATTATCACACCTCATCATTCACCCCCCATAGCACATGCATCACATACACAGTACAAACACGGACAGTGAATCCGAGTGAGGTAAGCCATCTGTCCTGCCGAAGAAAGCTCCTTAGTGACGAGTCTGAGACTAGCACCCGGGCATCCTAATTCCTACCTAATTTGTCCTTTCTACCACACTGCCATGTTATGATAACCCATTTTATATGAGTAAGGGTTTTCACTGTTTAAAAAACAAAATATTAGAGCAGTATCATTTCAAAAAAAAAAAAGTGCTGTGGTCTTAAATGCCTCCTTTAGATTCCTCTTAAGAGTTCACCAGTGCCTCGCATTTATTAAATCTGTGTAGAATATATTTTTAAAATATGCAAGAGCTAAGGTGTATCAATTTTAGGATGTCAGAATTTAATGCTGAGAGCAGAGCAGCAATTCATACTTTGTTTTGCCAGGGAAGTCCAGAAATAATACTCCACAGAGGGTGCGATGTGAGTTAACAGGTCGGGAAACAGATATGCTGCTGGCCTTTTCTGTAAAAGTAAATGGTGTAAAGGCAGGCACGTGGCTCCCGGGGCTGCACCTACCCAACAAAACTATTCTCCATGTTTATAATGAACTCAAATCTGAATACTTTTTATAAACATCCTTAAAACATGAGCATTTTTGGTAAATGATTTAGGCTGAGTGTGCATTTTAGTGTTTTTCTCCTCTTTAGTAAAGGAATGAAAGTGCATTTGGGAGTCCAGAGATGTGGGCTATTCATTAAGTTCCCCTTTCCGTCCGTAAGTAAATCAAAGAGGTTGAACTGGATGCCCTTGAAGATCCCTTCCAGTTTTCAAATTAATCAAATCCTAATTAAGCACTACAAAAATGGTCAGCTCTCTCAACCTATCAACAATGGAAAACAGGGAATCCAGGGGAAGAAGGGAAGGACAGCCCCTTAACCACCACAGAAACAAACGTTCACCTGAGGGTTCAATATTTAATAGAAATTAGGTAACATCACATATAAACAGGATTGTGAGAAATTCTGAAATAAAATCGACACCTACGACCTGTAACATTATACTGGTCTTATACAGGCCTTTTTCTGGCTACACATAAACCTCCATTCCATTGGGGCATTCCACTTAAACATGTTTGCAGGTACTGGGAGGCTGGCTAGAAAAAGAAGTGCAGGCTAGGAACCACGTCCGCAGGCCTGCCTGTGCCCAGCGCACCAGTACAGCCCCAGGCTGGCCCTGCTCTAACTCTCCTAAGCATACGCCTGCAACACCGACTGCAAAGCTATATATTTTTGGTTATGAAAAATCTGGTTAATGTGGCTCAAAGGTTACAAACCCCCCTTTGACAAATTAAACTCCGTATGATACATTGCCTGACCCTGAGGAGGGTCAAAAATATATCAGTGTTGATTTGAAAATTTAAAATAACCCAATTATGAACACTCAGGTCTAATGCTGTTGGTTGAGCCCATATAAATTACACCTTTAAAAACCTATTAAAATTGTGCCATTTCCAGCACAGATGACCTGAAATGATACAATGAATATTGCTTTTTTTACCTTCTGCAGGGTGAATGGCATCCAAGAAGAATTGCTTGTTTGACCATTTATCCCCACTTCCTGAAAACAATGACAGAAGAGGAAAGTGAAACTCTATTCCTAGTAGATATACACACTGTAAAAATAAGACAATATGTAAAGCAACTTAAATAAAAAGTGTTATCACACAAATAAAGTAGAATTTCATTTCAACTATTTAATTCTCAAAACTGCATTTGCCAACTGAAATACTAGGCTATACAGAAAATGGATCAAAAATAAATTTACCTTTTATATAATACATTGTTGGATAAATTCTATGACTTTAATAAAAAAAATTTGAATATGAGTTAAAAGGGAATGATACAAGCTCACATTTTACCTAAACAGTAATGTTTCTCCACTGGAGGCAGAGAGAAAAAGAAGACATTAGTATACAGAACCAAATTAAGAGGTTGAGGTGGTGGTGTAAATAAAACCCAAATTAACTAACAGGTTACATACAGGAATACACAGGCACTTATGTCTACACATGGGAGACAGCTGCATTTTAAGCCTCATCCTAGAAACACGAAAGGCTTCACCTCTAGCCATGCAAGTAGAATGCAAATGGGCTCAAAAGAGGAGGCTCATGGTGGTCACGACACTGCCATGCAGGGAGATGCTAAAGAAAGCCTGACTCCCAGGACACGCGCTGCACTGAACGAAATGGGGAGACTTATCTTTCCTGTGAAAGAAGAATGGGCGTCCTGAACTATGAGAAGAAAAAAACCTTCAGATGAGCCTTGATGAGGGTTCAAGGGCCCATCAGGATCGTAACAATGACACAGATGTTCAGAGTAAAGGGAGGGGAGGGGGCAATCCATCTCTAGTGCTCTCTGGAAGTAACAGCTATGTGACTGAAGGAGGTACAAAGAAGAGTCTGGCAAACGATGAAGTATATAGTTGGGAAAAAAAAAGGAGGTTATGACTTAGGAGTGAAATCCTCCTTGACAAGAATCCTCAAGTGTCAGAGAAAGTACAGAAACCGTGGGATTTCTGTGATTATGAAACTGGTAGGTTTCAGGAGGTAGGAAAATGTGGTCCTGGTAGGAAGGCTGCCAAACATGAGAAAAAAAAGAGTAGTCAAAGAAAGTAAGTGGATAAAAGAGCTCAAGAAAACTAAATTACAAAATGTACCAAAATATAGACGAGAAAAAGCAATTTTAGGTTTCATAGGGAACTCTGAAAAGAGACAAATACGGGATTTGAGTAGAAATCCACGGAGATCTCTCTTTGCAATTAGCTGCAGAATCTAGAATAATACACGCCTGCATCAGGAGCTGACGACACTGAAGCAAGCGAAGGGGAGGAAAAGGCACAGCCGGTGGGCAGAAGCATTACTCAAAGATGACTTCACAATGGAGGTGGCCAGGAAACCTTAATGGAGGATGGAAGGCACCAATACCTTTTTCTGGAACATTAGGCTTCTCCTTTTTGTGCTTATATTTGCTGACAATTTTGTGGAATAAGTTCTTTTTCTGAGACTGGAAAGGACCTACAGACAATATTAATATAAATATATTTTAAACTCACAATGTTCCATAAAACAGTACTGTGTGTTTCTAAATAATTACACCCTCCTCCCATCTGTGGAATAAGCAAATTAAGTCAGAAGAAGTGTCATCCTGAATTGTTACTTATGTAACTGGTGCTCAGCCTCCTTTAGGCTTATATAAACCCAGTGAGCTTTTCCTTCCAAACGCATTGGGCAGAAGCCTCCATTAGGGCTAAGACTCCCTCAGCAGAAACTACAGACTGAGTGACTAGAGACAGACCACACCTAGTAACAGCAGGGTAGCTGTAGTCTGCAACAAAGAAGAGATTTTGCTTTCGATTCCTAAACATCAGGAAGAAAAGGACGACACAGGCACTCATCTCTCCTAAACTGCCGACTGTCACAACCAGGACAGCGCTTTCAGGATCACTGTGGGCCTGACAGCATTAGATAGTTTTCTGGCCTGTTCTGAGGATATTCTAGGAAGAAAAGAGTGATTTAAAAATAGAAAAATATTTGCCCCCCGCCTCCCATTTTTCCCAGTGGAGGAAGAAGCCTCAGATTTTATCTTAGTTTTCTCAGAGAAAACAGAAGTGCGATTTTTCAGTCCCCTATCAGAAATGCCAGCAATAGCACTGACTTCCAAGGTAGGTTATTTCTACACTTTGTTGGCATTCCTATGTAAAACTGACCACCATTTAAATAACTTCTGTTTCCTCCTCTTTAAATGGTAATAATAATAGTGTCCAATTCACAGGCTTGATGGGAGGAGGAAAAACATGAGAAGCTCTATAAACTGCCCTTGCTCTACCTACCTCCTACCAGCACCGCAACCACATGCCGTCCCAGGGCAAACTATGCGCCTGGCTAACGTACACAAGTCAATGGCTTTTATATCCACAGATATTTGGCAACCATTATCATTTTGGGAAATTTTGATCACTTCAAAGATAAATTCCCTATGCTTTAGCTATCACTCTTCCCTATAAAACTGCTTTCCCCCTATCACTAAGCAGTCACTAACCTACTTTCTCTCTGTATTTTCTAGAAACCTGAAGATTTCATACAAATGAAGTCACATAACACAGTTTTTATATGTATTTTTTCACCTGGAGTAATGTTTGTGAGGCTTATCCATGTTGTAGCATGGATCAGTATTTCAGCCCTTTTTAAGGCTGAATAACATTCCATTATATGGCTCTACCACGTTTTTGTTTCTTTGTCAGTTAATGTACATTTGAGGTGTTTCTACTCTTTAGCTATTATAAATAATCCTGTTATAAACAGTCATATATGGGCTTTTGTGTGGATGTGTTCATTTCTTTTATACTTAGGAGTGTTATTGCTAGGTCGTAGGATAACTGTATGCTTAACGTTTTTGAGGAACTGTCAGACTAATGTCCTCATTAACACTAACACACTCTACCAATACTTATGTTTTCAATTAAAGCCATCTTAAGGATGTGAAGTGGTATCTCTCTCATTGTAGTTTTGATCTGCATTTTCCTGATGACGAACACAAGCATTTTTTCATGTGCTTACTAGCCATTTGTATACCTTCTATAGGGAAACATCTATTCAAATAATTTGCCTATTTTTAAATTGTCTTCTTGAGTTGTAAGTTTTTTATGTGCTCTAGGTAAAGGTTCCTCATCAGGTATGCGATTTAATATTTTATTTTGTTCTATGGGTTGTTTTTTACTTTCTTATTAGTGTCCTTTGAAGCACAAGTTTTAAATTCTGATACAATCCAATGATCTATTTTGTCTTGGGTATCGCATCAAAGGATCCACTGCCAAATCTGAGGTAAGATTGACCCTTGCAGTTCCTTTGAAAATATTTACAGATTTAGTTCTTATGTTTAAGTCTTTGATCCATTTTGAGTTCATTTATAAGGGCCCAATTTCATTATTTGAAGTATGGATACCCAGTTTCCCAGCACCATTTTTTGAAAAGCCAATTCTTTTTTTATTGAAGAAGTCTTGGCATCCTTGTCGAAAAATCTGTGGACCAATGATATACAGGTTTATTTCTGGACCCCAATTCTATCCCATTGACCTCTGTCTGTCTACCACACTGTCTCATTTCCATTTTTATAGCCAGCTGTGAAATTAAGAAGTATCTTGGCTCTTCCAAATGCCTCACAATTCCAAATTAAATTTAGGATCATTTGTCAATATCTAGAAAAGAAATGAGTGTTTCCATCTTAACAACATTAAGTCTTTTGAACCACGAACCTGGGAGGTTTTCCCATTTGATCATCTTTCTTTAAACAATGTTTTGTAGCTTTCAATGTGTTACACATCTAAGTACTTTAATCTTGTTTTTTTTAAAGATTTTATTTATTTATACCACAGTGCCTTTTGTCTGGATTTCTTTTACTTTTTTCTGAGTCAAGGAGAACTGTTTGAACAAAACAAAACAGTTACAGTCTTGACAGCCTATTTTAATAATCAACTAAAGATACTATACTTAGAAATTTAATCTTCTGTAATTTTCATTACTGCCAATAGTTTTCTAATCAAGTTCAATAAAAAAATGTTTCATTAAAAAATTTTTTTTCATTTAATCTTCATTGTATTTTTTCCTATTACCATTTAGTCCCCTTATAGCCCCCTCCCCCCAGCAGTCATCACACTTTTGTCCATGAATCCTTTTTCCTTTGTGCTCAATCCCTCCACTCCCTAACCTCCCCCCACCCCAACTAGCTGTCATCTCCTCTCCATCTATGAGTCTGTTTGTTTTGTTTATTAGTTCAGTTTCTTCATTAAATTCCACATAAGAGGACAATCAAAATGGTATTTGTCTTTCTCTGACTAGCTTATTTTACTCGGCATAATGTTCTCCAGGTCAATCCATAAAGTTGCAAAGGGTAAAAATCTTCTTTTTCATGTCTGAGTAGTATTCCATTCTGTAAATATCCCATGGTTGTTTTACTCACTTGTTTGTTGATGGACACTCAGGCTGCTTCCATGTCTTGGGCGATTATAAATAATGCTGCATTGAACATAGGGGTGTTTGTGTTCTTTTGAATTAATGTTTTGGGTTCCTTCAGATATATTCCCAGAAGTGGGACTCTTGGGTCAAAAAGCAGATAGATCCATTTTTAATTTTTTAGGTATCTCCATACTGACTTCCATGGACATTTTAATTATGTTAATTTTTCCTATCCTTGAACATGGTATGTGCTTCCACTTATTTGTATCTTCTTCAGCTTGTTTCTTCAGTATCTTACAGTTTTCTGAGTACATGTCTTTTACATCCTTGGTTAGATTTATTCCTAGGTATTTTATTCTTTTTGAAGCAATTGTGAATGGGATTGTTTTCTAATTTCATTTTCTTTTAGTTCATAATTGGAATATAAAAATGCAACTGATATCCTTCTACTTTGCTGAATTCATTGATCAGTTCTAGTATTTTCTTGGTGGAATCTTTGGGATTCTCTATGTATAGTATCATGTCATCTGCAAATAAAGACAGTTTTACTTCTTCCTTTCCAATTTGGATGCCTTTTATTTCTTCTTCTTGTCTGATTGCTGTGGCTAGGACCTCCAGTACCATCTTGAATAAGAGAGGTGAAAGCAGACATCCCTGTATTGTTCCTGATAAGGGGAACTCCCCAGCAACTGAACTATCCCTCTCACACTTCAGCTGCTGCCCACGGGAGCCCAGCCAACACTCTTGCGTCTCCTCTGCACTCCCTACCAGTCATGCTGTGGTGAAGTGGTTTGTTCTGTCTGTCCGTGCTATAAGGCTTCTCTCCAGCTAGTGTTCAGTTGGTTATTCTAGATGGTTTCTCTGCAATTTAGCTCTAACTCCAGGTTGGTCCTGGGAGGAGGTTAGTGTAGTTGCCTCTTACTCCTCTGTCATCTTGGATGAACCTTTATTCTTCTTGGTACTACTGTAAATGGAATTGTTTTCCTAAGTTCATTTTGGATTGTTCATTGAAAGTATATACAATACCACTGGCTTTTGTATAACAATCTTGACCCTGTAACCTTGCTAAACTCATTTATTAGCTATAATAGTTTTCTAGTGGATCCTGTAAGTTTTCTCCATCAAAGATTATGTCATCTGAAAACAGAGATAATTTTACTTCCTTTCCATAACCTAGATGCCTTTCGTTTCTTTTCCTCGCCCAACTGCCCTGGTTGGGACCTCTACTACAACGAATAGAAGCAGTGCGGTGAACAGCCCTGTCTCGTTTCCTATCTTAGGGAAAACTTCCAATCTTTCACCATTAGGTATGAGGTCTGTTAGCTGTGGGGTTTTGATAGATGCCCTTTAACAGGTTGAGAAAGTTCCAGTCTATTCTGAGTTTGTTTAGTGTTATCATGAAAAGGTATTAGATTTTTGTCAAATACTTTTCCTACATCTACTGAGATGACCATATACTTTTTTTGGTATTGTTCTATAGATATGGTATATTAATTGAATTCCTGATGTTAAACCAACCCTGTATTTCTGGGGTAAGATGCCAGTTAGCTATAGTGCATACTTTTTCTTTATGTGGATGGATTTGGTTTGCTAGTTTTTTGTTAAAGATTTTCATGTCTGTATTTGTAAGAGCTATTGGTCTGCATGCAGTTCTTTCTTGTGATGTCTACTTTTGACATTAGGGTAATACTGGCATCACAAAATGAGTTGAGAAGTGCTCCCTCCTTTTCCACTTTTTGGATAAGTTTGTGAACAATTGGTAATGGCTCTTTTTTAAATATTTAGTAGAGCGCAGTGCTAAAGCCATCCTGGCCTGGCCTGGGCTTCCCTCCTAACCTGGGTACTTTTTTGATTTCTAAATTCAATCTCTTTACTAGTTATAGGTTTATTCAGCTTGTCTATTTTTTCCTTAAGTTTCAGTAGTTAGTGTTTCCCCAGGGATTGTCCACTTCGTGTAAATTATCTCATTTATTGGCATATAATTGTTCACCATATTCCTTGAAGTTGAGTCTTCTCTCTCTCTCTCTCTCTGTCAGTGTAGCTAAAAGTTTCTCAAATTTGTTGTTTTTAAAGAAGCAGCTTTTGGTTTCATTGATTTTTCTTCCTATTGTTTTTATTCTTTATTTAATTAATTTCCCATGTAATCTTTATTATTTTCTTTCATCTACTTTCTTTAGGTTTAGTTTGTTCTTTTTTGTATAGTGTCTCAAGGTAGAAGGTTAGGTTATTGATTTGAAATTTTCTTTACATATGCATTTATAGCTATAAATCTCTAAGCATTACTTTAGCTGTATCCCATAAATTTTGGTGTGTTGTTTTCATTTTTATTCATTTCAAACTATTTTCTGATTTCCCTATTGATTTATTAACTTTTCGTTTGACTTATTGGTTATTTAGAGTATGTTGTTTAATTTCCACCTATTTGTGAGTTTCCAAATTTTACTTCTGCTGTTCAATTTTAATTCCATTCCACTATGGTCAGAAGGTATTCGTTTGAATAATTTCAATCCTTTTAAACTTGTTTTATGGTCTAGTATATGTTGCATTCTAGAAACAGTTCCATGTTCATGTGGAAAGAATGTATATTCTGCTATTGTTGGGTGGAGTGTTCTATATATAGACAGAGATGGTGTATAAAGTTCTTTTCCTTACTTGTTGATCTTTTGCTTAGTTGTTCTATCAAACTTACTCTTTCTTTTCACAGTACTTATCACTTCCTAATACATTATATACTTTGCTTATTGTTTAGGCTTGTTCATCATCTGGTACCCTCACTATGATGCAACCTCCACTGCAGCAGGCTTCTTTGTTTTCAATCACAAATATATTATTCTGCAGATATATGCCTAGAATGGTCTTATCGCATGACTCATTCTCAATAACATTTGCTACATCAACAAATAAATAAAGTTCTTAAACCACTGCTTGGCACAAAGTAAGAGTTCAAGAAATGACAGATGTTGCTGCTATTACCGATAACAAAGTTGTGAGAGAGTTTGTGATGGCTACACCAAGTCATCCTTCTAAATCACCAAGAGTAAATACTTCTGAACTGACTGGTGGTAGTTTAAAATAAAAATAAAATTTCCTCTTATTGGCTTTTATTCCCTGAGAAAAAGTGAGCAACAACAAAAAGAAAATAAATTTAAAATACAAACACATTATGTGTATATACTGCACTAACATTACAGGTATTCTCTATAGCCCATTAGCAATCACTGCCTCATACGTATTTTATACGACTGAGGAAACTTCAGGACCTGAATGATAGATACATGGGCAATCACAGAAAACCGAAGGAGAAAAAAAAGAAGAAAAACCATTCTGAGATTTCTTAGCACCGTAAGGATCCTAGTGATTTATCTGTAGAAAAATAATTTAATAATAATAAGGAACTGACTCACAGGGAGAATGATTTCTATACTCATCGTTGTGTATTTGTACGAGGACAATGAGGACAGGCAGTAAGTCACAGAAGCAAACTGATGTGACATAGGGAATGGGTTATGAAAGAAGAAAATGATACATATTTTCAGATCCAACCATACTCAGAGAAATCTAAGAGGTACAATTTAAGGACAAAACTAAAGATAGAGCTTGTCAATTTTAACATGAAAAAAGCCACCAAAGTGGTTTGGTACATAGAGGAACTACTGTAAACTTTTATTTTTAAACTTCCTTGCTCCTAGCCATCCCAAACTATAGCTATAAAACAAATTACATAAAGGGCAACTTTATATAAAAAAGAAAGGGACAAACTTGAATGAGTAATTGAAAAACAGCAATATTAGAGTTAAGAAATTAACAACTTGATTTCTGCCCGCCAGTATGGTACATGTTTGATATTTTGCCTGAAGAAAATAAAAGTAAAAACTTGTAATAAATAGCAAGTAAACAGAAACTTACTACTATTTGTTATCTTAATTAATGTTGAGATTCCATGCAGGGTAAAGACCATAGGAGGTGAAAAGAAAAGAGATTTAGAAGGAATTATTCAGAAAGGAAAGAATTGGCAACCATCTTTCAGTAAACTAACTCCCCTCAAGTTTCCTGCCAATCTCTGTCCCTCCTCTTTCTACCCCAGTCTTCTTGAGAGAGTGTTTGCGTCAGCTTCCGCTTCTTTATGACAGAATCACTTGTTGCTGGCATGTAAACTAGCTTAGGACTCTACTTAAGTTTGGGGGCAGGATGGGCTGTATTTGAAAGCACACCACTTTCACTGCTCAGAAGAAAATAGAGACACAATCTGACAGGACCAGAGGGGTGCCACAGAGACATTAACAATAACATTTCCAAAGATTAATGCTGTTCATGGTGTGCTGAAAAAACAAAAAGGCATTTTTGGGGTGAGAAGCTATAGTGACACAACAGCCACTTCCGTATTAGCCTGGTATTATTTCTTCGAGGTCAACAGTAATGTGAAGTGAGTGACCCTTTCTCTTCAGAACCGTCATAGGGAACAATGTTAGGCCTAACTCAAGTGGTGGTGGCTTATGTCCAGGTTCTACAGTTTCATGTTTTCAAGCTATAAGAAGAGCAGAGGCTTTATTTTAAAACTAACTTGCCATTTTTGTAATGAACACACTAAGTAATGAATAACCAATGAAACAAAAAGTTTCCAATAATTTACAGCAAAGGACCCCCAGCTGCTGGTCCTGTGGATCTGCTGACTTGAATGAGTTTGAGTAAACCCGCACAAGTAGTTAGAATTCGAGAGGACTGAGCCACCTCACCGTGCTGGACACGTGTGCCTTGTTAAGGAACTCAGGATTGTACTAGGTATTTCTTCGATACCTGCAAATGCGCTGTCACCATGTTTGGTGGCAATGAAGACTTGCAAACAAACAGTTATAGGACAAAATACAGAGTTCTGCCCAACCTGGAAACCATAACTCCCATAACAGATTGGCAAGGCTGGCCTGGCGAAGACAGATCTTAGTCCTTTAACGCTGAAAGCATCCTCGGGTTGGCTCAAACCCAAATAGGGGATCTGTCCTCCACCCTTAATTTTGTATATCTGCTTCTTTCATTAAAATCTCAAATGCCTAAACATTTGAAATTTAAATTTTAACGTAAGTGTGGGTTGGAAGAACCTGAGAAAGACCAATAGTATGTTTGATGGGCTAAGAAACAATGTGGAGACAGAGGAGATGAAAGAGGAAAAGTGTAGTCAAGGGTCAAGCTGGAGAATGATTTAAACAATCTAAATTGAACTCAATTAACTTTTTCTCCATGACCCCATGTCATTCGAAAATTATTTATTTTGCAGAGCACTCTTGACTTCTGACACTTTTGTAAAAAGTGCTTCATACATTAACAGTATACTTAAAATAATGTGTCAAAACAAACCTCTTAGGAAGTTACAATTAAATTTAGACTCACAATTTAAAGCTTTCATTTGAATATATACAAGTAACTGTAAGAGATAAACCAGAAAACATGTATGGGTGTGCTGCTTCAGCTGAACTGCACTGAGTTAGATAGATTATAATTTGTTCTTAGAAGCAAAAGGAGATTCTAACTCACTGTGCTCTGCTTACTATAACGTAGCCTGGGCCCTACTGGAGAAAGTGGCATTTAGTTATTTTCATCTTTTTTTGTTTTAGAGTTTTTGACAAGACCTACTACATAGACATAAGGGACAGGGCAGAGAGAGTGAAGGGAGAGAGAGAAAGGGGAAGAGACTACTTGGAAATACTGATATAAATAAGGAGACTGCTGGGAAAAGGAAAGGGTAAACCCAAACAGGCACTATGATTCTGAGATGTATAACTGTATAAATGCACCCATATCATTTCCTCTAGAAATTACATTTCAGAAAAATTCTATACATTTTCTATAACCCAGAGTAGCTAAAAAGTACCTAGTATAAGGCAGAAAGAAAAATATAATGAATGTTGAATGATAACAAATGTAGGAGAAAATAAAATATAGACAACTGGTGAATTGTTGAAGGAAAAATGAGGTTTCCTATGGACACATGCTCTTACTAATGAACTAATGATCTCATACACAAGTTTTTGTTTTGAAGGATTCCTCATGCACCAATGCAAAGGCTCTAGAGGTGAAGAAGACAATCTCTTTTATCCTCTGAAGGTCAGGCAATTACAGCAGAGCTGTATGATGCTTTCATTACTATCTGGTAGAAGGTACCTTGGTGTTGCTAATGCCAAGCTAAAAATCAGTCACAAATGCCATTTCTCTAGTTTCGTAAATAGAGAATATATTATTTAATTTCTGCTTTATGATATTTGCATTTTGCTCCATGATTTGGAATGCAGAGCAAAATCTAAAGTCGTGAAAGACTGCCCACCTACATCATTACTGGTATAATGCATAAGAACCAGTGACTTTGTGGCTTGAGAGGCGTAATGGAAGAGTTAAGATGATGATGTATGAAATATAACTGAAACCTCCAAAAAGCTATTTCACATTAAAAGAAATACTGTTAATCTTAGGTGGGAGAGAAAAAAACATACAACAGACAACTAAGAGAAGGTCTTGTGAAAATAGGTCCTAACTTCAGGGGGTTTTACAGCTTTACAAAAATAAATCTACTGTTACATTTCCTGATAGATAAGCGGCTGTCTTTAGAACTCCAAAATGAAATGTTTCCAACTATAAGAGGTGGAGGAAGAGAATACATCCTGCATATCAATCAAATTCCATTTTATTGGCTCGTCAGGTATTTATTTATCAGCAACTTTAAATCTGAGAATTGCGGGAGCTCAAGATAACTGGCATCTTTGGACTCATGGACTACTGTGCTTGTTCCTAAATATCGCTAGGGCAGAGACTGTCATTGCATTTGGTAACGAATCCACAACAGTGTTCAGTTACCTACCTGTCAACAATGCTACTTGATTCCTTTCCTACCTATCTGGGAAGATCATGATACAACTCCGTTTTATTTTCCCAGGTGAGCAAACTTGGTGATGCAACATTTCTTTTTTAGTTCTTTATTCACTAGACTTGTTTTTATTAACCACAGAGGAAAACTAAGCTAAAATCACTTTTACGTTCCCCTCTGCCTTTAGTCATGAAGAGGGATTTTCTTCCGCCTTTCAGAGCCATCTTAAGATAGAGATCTCAGAGCTACCCTCCTCAGTTATATCAACACCTGCGTGCAAAGGGGTTTTAGATACTGAGGGGTAAAGGTTCAGGTTTGTTCAGATAATTTTCCCTAGACATATGCTTTAGATACTCTCTTAAAAGGCATGAAATTGTATCTCCTCATTAATTTATCTTTGATCATTATTCATGATTATAAGAATTTAGTAAGATTCACGTTAAGATATACCATATCTTAAACATCCACTCATCTGAAATACGTAATCTAATTTGACATAAAGCAGGCAATAGGCAGTTACTTCTGCAGGATAATTACGAGAACTCTTCCATCCAACCCTGCTCAGAATTTGACCCTGAAAGCAACAAAAGCTCAGCCACACCAGTTCTGCATTTGTCCATCCACTGTCCTTATAGAAGAGCTAACTGAACGAAGTCTTTCACGTCTGTGTGGAAAACCAGAGATACATTCTCTCCACCGATCTTTAGACCCAAAGTAAAATTAGAAGACATGTTTCTCAAGGTGAGCAACATTGTCATTTTTCTAAATTTAACAAAGCCAATAAAAAACACTGCTAGAGTATTACAGGGAATTTTATTTTCATTTGGTTCATACTGCCAGTAAGGAATGAAGTCTGCTTATTAGGCAAATGGAACAATTTCACAGTCCCTGAGTCCAACCTGCTGCAGATACAGTGAACAAAACTATACTCAGTCAGCATTTTTTGCTCAAGAAAACTTCAACATTTCCAAATCCGAATTCTGGAGAACAGAGAGTCGAAGACCACGTGTAAACACTTTCAAAAACCTACTCCTTTAAGGGTAAAGGTATAGGCTGAGATACAGGCGAAAGGACTGAAGCTGAGGAGAATTAGGAAGGAAGAAGGGAGAAAGAAGTCAGGAAACAACCAGAAATTCCAACTCGCTACTGCCTCAGTCGAAGTCCAATGACATCTAAACGGGAGCTGCAGAAGCTTAGAAGAGGGTTCAGTTGAAATTCTGACCACACTGCAGGAACAGAGAGCACACATCTAACCTTTGCTGGTTTTAGTTGGTTCTGAGGACATGTTTCCAGTCTTTTTCTTTTTTCTTGGAACCGATACACATTTCCGGTCAAATGTAACAGGAGTATATTGAGGGAGGCTGTTGAATTTTTTTTCAAATTCTTCATCCAGCTTTGCTGAGCTAATGAAAGAGAAGGGATGTAAAAAATCAGCACATGATATAAATATTTAAGCAGAAAACAATACAAAATATATGTTACAACATTTGTTATTAAACAGGGTTCCTAAGAATTAGGTCATTGTTAATAAATTCTATGCAAGGATAAAAAATGTCTTTTCAGAAAAGCTGAGATTTACCAACAGTTTTCTTAGTAAACTCACATGACAGGTTAGCTTAGAAAAGCTAACATTACCTTAGAAAAGCTGAAACATTATTTAAAATATTGGGTATTTTTAAAGTGGAGAATTTACCATTTTCTCCATTGGCATAATGATTTTTCATTAAGTTCAATACAAAGCATATTCCATCCAGACAAGTGCCTCATTCTAAAGATTCATATGTACACACCCATATTGCCAAGATTATTGGTGATATGGTGTATTGGCAATTTTGTAAGATTGGTTTTCTTAAAAAATATTTATTTTTTAAAACATACACACACAAAGAAAACGCAAGGAAATATTTTGAATATTAGAAAATCATCCTGGAGAGCTGACCAGGATGAGGATAACACACTCAGTGAGAAAAGTAAAGCCAGTTTGCAATGAACACACTAGCACAAAGGCAACGCTGCTCTAACACAACCACAAAGGGCTTCAGAAATGTCACCAGCAACGTTGGGAAATCCTTGGGCTGCTTCTGATGGTCTCCAAAGCCCCCACAGCAATGGTAGCACGCCTGCTGGGTCCTAGGCTGGCTGCTGGCTTTCACTGACAGTGAGACTTACTAAGAGGCAGCCCAAACAGATGGGAGAAGCTGCAGGAGAATCGCTGTGCTCAGTGGATGGAAAATGGAAGGCATACTGGGAAGAGAGCAGCTTTGAGAAGCCACTTACAAGAAGCTAATGTATTAGGCTGCTACCTATGGGATGTCCACCCGTTCTCAGTTTTGGAAGAATGTATTAAGAGTTGGGGAACAGAGATAAGATAGTCAGATAACCATCAGACTGCTAAAAAAAGAAGGCCACTACCAAGTTCTATCAAAGCTGCAAAGGGTAGTGGGTGGGGGTGATGTTTCTCCCTTACTAAAATCATCTTTTCATACTCAACTAAAAAATGTTTACACTAATGGAAAATCAGATACTATCTGATACTAATTAGATTTATCAGAAAGCTACCTGTAAGATGTGAATTTTTCAGATACTCTGAATAACCCAGAGTAAAATATAAAAATGCAAGATCTAACTCCTAAGGTCTCTTGGTACTCTTTTTTCAACTAGAATAATCACCTATGTTTTTCTTGGATAGGTCTATAAAATTAGAACTGCCAATACTGAATGAATTTTTCTTGGCTACTGTTAACTAAGGAGGTAGCACATTTTCTGCGATAGAAAGATTTAAAATGCTCATTTAGAAATCTCAGCTAAGACTGACAGGAAGCAGCATTTCTCACTGCTCATGCACTATGGTGGTATGTTCTTAACAAGGCAAACCCAGATAGTCTGAATCTGACAGGCAATTATTTAAAGGAGAGAGGAGGAAAGATCATAAGTTTACTCTTTACTGTTGATTTAAATCTGTAGAAAACCTCCTTAGAAATAATTTTTTAAAACAAACAAACAAGCAACCCACACAGCAGTCTCTTTGCGCGGACAGGTTCTCAAAAGACTGTTTCACTTTTTTGTTCCTCAAAGAGGACTGTGAAGACATCTCTCTCATAGATTCAGCAGTATCTAAGGGAAGCCATCAGAGAACTTCCTGTCCGGGAACCTTCATGCCTACTGTATTCCCCTGGGACATCACTGTGTCCGAAGAGAGAGCAGCTGCTCTCTGGCTGGGCAGACAGACAGAGCACTGGTAGTTCCAGAAGTTATAGAGCCTTGGTCCTTGGTCACTTTTTTTTAGGAAATGCTTAATTTGAAAAGTATCATTTGATAATAACAAATGTGAGGGTTTTCATGTCATTGTTGAAGCATAATATAAACAAGACTAATTTGAACTATTCTGGACTTTAAAAAATATTAGAAAGGAAATATGTGAAATCATAAATATATCATCTCAATATAAATAATCGTGAGGATTGTCATGAGAAATATTTCCATTCTCACACTTTGTGATGACCAAGAGCCTTAGAATTAACCAGACTTTGAAGCACTGTAACATCCAAGGAAAAAATACATTATTCCACAAATAGAAATGCAAATATTTATGAATAAACCAAATACAATATTCCCAATGCATAAAATTTGCATACCTGTGAACACATTTAAGAAAAAATATGAGAAATATAAAAATGTATTTCTTTTCAATGTATTCCTTTCAAACTGAGCTAAGAGAAATCCCAAAGGATTTTCAAAACAGTAAAACTGAATATTCAGATGCTTTCCTCACCAATATAAAATATTAGATCTCATAACTTGCAAAATGCTTTATATTAAGACTGGTATCAGAATCTTTTGCATAACATAAAATGAAATAAATCTTAATGATTTTATCTTGATGTATGCTATTGCTTGACAGTACATTTCAATATATAATTAATTATTGAATATCTATTATTTTTATCTTAGAGCAGAAGAACATGGCTTAAACAAAACAAGATTAGAGGTAGAAAGATAATACTTTTAACCTTACTTTTTCAGCTGTCGTCGTTTTATAAACATATGTACATGCCTTTAGAAACACTAAATAAGGTGCATACGGGACATAAAATATAAACATAGAACATCCACTGCAAACTTCAGATGGGAGAATGCGTCTGGACAAAAGCAAGGATTTACAGTATCACGCCACTCATACACACAGTAGACCTCAATTCAAACTCAGGCCTAAGTTTGATACTTAAAATGTGAATGACAGTGTCACTCACAATCGTGTTAACAGCAGGAATCATGGGATACACTTAATTTGCACCCCCTCCTGTGTCAAGACTGTAGTAAGTGCTGAATGAATACTCAGAGAATAAGCAGTTAGAGAAGCATGCTTGCCCTGAAAATCCTACCACGCTTGGGGTCTGGGCAGTGCAGCTGACTGGGCTCACAGGCACTCACCCGAGGAGAGAGTCTTCCTTCAGCTTTGTCTTTTTGAACTTCTTGCTTCCACTGGTCCCACTCTGGTTGAACATCCAGCTTTCATCATTCCAACACCCTTCATGATCAGAGGAGTTTCCTTTTCCTGAGCTTCGTTTCCCTAAGGAAATTCAAAGGAAAGGATGTGCTCAGTATATTGGGAATGGGGGGGCGGGAATCATCTTAGTTGCTTCACAGGTGACCTGCTGACCCCTTAGGCATCATGGGCACGATGTTATTTGTAACTGGTCAGAGACTCAGAGTGATTTGTGATGGACCACCCTTCATAATAGAATACACACAAGAGTGACTTATAGCCTCTGATATAAGTTGTCTTGTCATAATTCAACAGGTATTGCATGACTCCAGAGACTGACCAACTACTGCTAATTTTTCCATTAAAGAATCAGTTTAGGGTGTGGAGTCCTTTACTGGTGGGCACTGTTAATTCTCCAAGATTTATTGGAATGACATCCCTGGGGAACTATGAGCTCCTGAGGATCTTCATTCAGGGCTTGCTAGACCTAGTATGCACAAATCTCTAGTTTGCATTTAGTTTGGCGCAAGGTAATCCCCTAGTGAGATGCTATATTTTAAAATAGATGAATGTATATGAACCACTCTATGGAATAAAGGTATACACATTAACTGGATTCTGGATACTGTTACGTTTTAAAGACCCTTAGCTTTCATTATAGTTTTGAAACAGACTAAGAGGTCCAGACATGCAATGCTCATCCTTCAAAACAAATACCCAGCCCATACCAGTAAAAGAGAAAAAAAAAGTTTTAAGTACTTTAAACACATATTCTGAAGACACTCTGCTCAATAAGTGCTAGAAAACATGTAAGTAAAATGACAAATGTATGTGATCTATAAACCATAGAGAACAGTACAAATGTAAAATATCAATTTGATAACACATTGTTCTTTATGGTGGTTCTTTCAATAGGTCTAAAGGAGCAATTCTGCTAGGTTTCAATAATCTTTTCTGATTTATAGAAGTCACTTACCTCTGTCAACATTAGCTCTCAGAGAGGTGAGCATGCCCTCAGACACCAGGGTTTTATAAAGAGCACCTTTGCAAGACCTCTCAGATTTCCGGGAGCCACAAGTCTCTGTTTTTCTGTGACACTCACTGTCCTCAGGCTTGGCCTGCCCTGATAAGCTGGACGGTAATGCAACCTCCGTGGGGGTCAATGGTTCTGCTTTCGCACCCTCTGGCACCACACCAGAAATGTTCTTGCTGGCAGAAACACTAATGAGATCTGGAGATCTTGACTCTTTGGTGGTGTCTGAGGATTTCTCCTTTGACATTTTCTTCTCTCTTGATTTCACTTTTTTCTTTGGTGGTTTGGCATCCAAAATGTTTCCCTTGCCACTTGAGGATGTGCGGGCCTTCTTGCGAGGGGCTTCCCCAAGTTTCTCAATGCCCCAGTCTCCCTTTGCGACGGCTTCAATGGTGTACATGACACTCTCGATATCAGACTCTGAGGACTGCCTCTTTTTGCAAGTCTTCTTGGGTGTGGATTTATCATTTCCATGTCGATCCATTTTGCTTTTCTTCTTTTTCTTTTTTAGCTTTTCTGGTTTGTTTAATGCTGTGGGATCCTCAATGATCATAATTCCATGAGGATGGCACATGTGATCCTTCCTACTGGGAACATCGCTTATTATTATCTTGCTGCTGGCAGAGTAAGAGAAATCAGAGAAGTGACCACATTTTTGATCTTCGTCTAATTCTTCCTTTTTAGTTTCTTTGGGATCTTCCATTTTTATAGCCATTATATCATCCATTTGCAGCGCCTCAAAATTTCTTAATTCCTTAGAATCTTTTACATTTTCCTTAAATGATTTTTCAAATTCTGCTTCCTTCTGCAAGCTGGCTTCATCTGTTTTCTCCATTTTTATTTCTCTTTCTTCCTTTCCCTTCTCCAATTCTTTAATTCTTCCACCATCTGATTCTTTTGCTTTTATTAGGTTGGATTCTTCCATTTTCACCCCCTCTGATGCCAGACACATCTAAATAGTTAAAACAAATGGGAGAACAACAAAAAAATCTTATTTTCTATACTTGAAGTTAGCTTAACCTTTTAAATTATCATCTCTTTGAAAAAATCAAACTTCAACTTTTATAATAATCAGTCTTCTTCTGCCAAACTAACTTAAATGATTCAAATTATTGATAATAAAAGGTTTTAGACATTATGATATATTTATTATACTCTAGACAAGCATATACCTGAATTCTTATTTTCCAGCTTCATTGGAAGCTTTTCCTATGAAAACAAGATTTAGTAAAAGTAAGATGGGATCCGAAGTTGAAGGACCCGAGTCTGAGTCTTAGTTTTGCTACTTGCTAACTTTATAGCTAGAAGGAGTCATTTCACTCCTTACTCCTCTGTTGCCTTTGTAAAATAAAAACACTTCATCTCAGAAGATTCTGTGAGGTCTAACAGAGATGATGTACTTATGGCGATACTTAGCAAATCATCCCCAAACTCTGTTCCCATGTTTGCCCTTTTTTCTTTTGGGAGTAAATGAGAAAAATAGCAACAATTTTTACCTATCTACTTCAAATTAGATAATTAGATAATTGGATAATTCATTAAACAACTCCAGAAGGTTTTGGTGAATGAACCTTTATAGGGTCCACAATGCTGGTAACCTGAAGATCACTAAAAGCTCTGAAAACTAAGTGATTTTGTTTAAACTAACTTGGTGGAAAATTCCATCTTATCCAAATTTACTTGGCTGCAAATTCTGACCAGAACTAATGTGAAATTGCTTAAAGTCTTAATTTATCTTACTTAATGTATCTATTCATATGTTTTTGCTATCAGAATCTGCACTGGGGAGTCAACTGCATGGTGTGACATACATATATAATACCATTTCCTAAATTCTGAATACCAAAAAAATACCTGGCGGCAATTTGTTTAAATTTTTAAACTCCCAAAATTTTATCTATAAGACATTAAAGGAGAAACCATGCTGATTAGGCCAAGGACAGCACAGGGATTCTGAAACATTGCTCATCTTATCTACTTTGCATTAAGCAACTTAGAGGGAAGAGAGTACTGGGCTTGCTTAGCCCCCAAATGAAGTACATGAGTAACAAACTGATCCATTTTAAAAGAAAAATCACCATTTTATCAAATGGCAAGTTGTCAGAGATCTTTAACATCTGTAAAATCATTTTCCAAATTCAAATTTTTAAATGAATAATACACTGAATTGAATGATCAGAGGCTCTTTTACCTCAGTCCTCCTCCCCGCTTAGTACTTATCTCTCAAATTCTTCCTTGAGAATTATGTTATGATTAGTAAGACTGGGAAGAAATTGGAGAAGGGGTGGTGGTGGGGACAATGCAAATTAAAAAAAAATGAACATGACAAGAGTACCAAGTCCTCTGAGTCATTCAGAGGGAAGATCTGATATATTAAGGGTTCACGAGGAAGCTTTTTCAGAAAATCAAGTAAGTGAACTTTTAGACCTCAGCAAGTAGTTATGATGACTAAGAACTTTACTAAACCTAAGCTGAAGTAAGGACACAGCAAGATGTTATCTATGTCTGAAACACTAATATATTTAATCTTCCCTGCATGTTTTACTCTTGGGGGATTTGCTGGGTTTTGTATCAATTTTGAAGTAATTTTTATTTTCCTTCCTTAATTATCCTAGCCCTTCATGAATATAACTATCCCAACGCGGAGAAAAGGACTATACTAGCTCTGGAAAGAAAATGAGAGGTATCCTCAAGGTAAATTCTATGGTTTTTCAATCACCATCACTCTGATGGCCTTTACTAAGTCATCTCAGCAACTTTTTACCATAATATGCTGGTTTTTATTGTGATATTGCCAACAGTTTGCATTTGCACAAATTCATCTTATCAAACCTAATAATACTTTGCAAACTCTATTCTCTGCTTCAATATGTTTCAAAATGATTCTCCTCATCATCCCTGATAGGATTCTACAGTGAGGAATGAAATGGAACAAATGCAGACATTCACTCTGGGGACATATTCCAGGAAATAGCATAATATTTCTTGTGAAGTTAATTACACTGAGCACTAGTCATGCTTTACTTCCTTGTCTCAGGCTCTTAAAAGTTTTTTCACAAATAGAGTATGTTAATCCTAAATTATAAGAAAAACAATTATGTTCCTGGAAGTGCAACTATAAAAAATAAAACAAATTAACTTCTAATCAAAAACTACATAGCACAAGTCTCGATAACCAAAAACCAAAAACAAATCAAACAGAGTTGGATGTCACACTAGAAGTTATGTGTAATTTAACATTCTTCCCAATGAAGGAATTCACTTGACTACTATATTCCTGAGAGTTAGTTATCCAGTTTTTACACAAAAGCAATGACCTTAAGAGAGGGCAATTCTGTTTGAATTTTTTAAATACTGAGCAAAAATCTATCATCTTCTCAGTCCTAGTTTTTCCCTGAAGCCACATAAATTAATCCACTCTCTCTCTCATGTGACAGTTTTAAGTCTTGGAAGGTAGACTTTATATTCCCACAAGTCTCTTCTCCCAGAATAATGTTCCCATTTCCTTTAACTGCTCATCACATGTAAAAGCTTCCCCACATTTGAAAGTTGGATTCCTCTTATCTAGAAGCAGTATGGTGTCCTGAAGTGAGAATGGGCTTTACTGAAATTAGTTAGCTTCCCAAACAAGCACCAGACCTTGCATGCCTTGCATGCCTAAGGCCACACAGGACCTTATGTTATCTTAGACGTGAAACCCTGTGAGGAAATAAAGGCTGAGAAATAGGGTAACAGTACATCCTCCACTGGGTTGTTGTGAGGCAAAGGTGAACAAGTGTGTGTGAATACAACTTGTAAATGACATAAAGCTTTACAAGGGTTGGGGAACAGTGACGCTTCAATTCAGCAATATCTTTCTTAGATTAAGTTCCTATCCTTCCTGTAATATTCTTGAAGAGAAGCAGACCTATTTGTCAGTTGACAGGGACACTAATCTTCTACTCGACCCAAAGACAAATCCCCCCACCCCCACCCCTTACACAGAGGCCACACTTCTGGCTTGTGGTCAGCTAAAATCCTGGATTTCTTTATCCACATAATAATGTTGGGAAGCTACACCTCTCCCATTCTATGTCTTTATATATTTTTGTACCAGATGCAAGATTTTCCATTTTCCTTATAAAGTTTGTCCTTTCAAACTTTGAATTAAATTACCTATCAGCTTTGTGTTATGGACACATTTGATAAAAGCCGTTTTATGTCTTTGTCCAGATCTTTGGTAACAATGCTGAGTAGGACATGGCCAAGGACAGAGCCTTCTGGTAAGCCTCTAGAGCCCTTTCATCAGGTTGACTTGAACATTAATAAACTTTAACAATCTAAGAATTCATAATGCAGGCTAAATTCCTCCTATTTTGTTCACAAGGACATAGATTATCTGTCAAAAGTCTTGCTGATATCTGGATATAATATGCCAACAGCATTAGCCTATTTTAGAATCACACCAACCAGAAAATAAAAATGGCTTGTGTACCAGTGAGGGTCTAACTAGGCAAACAGAAACGAAGAAATTTAATGCAGGGAATAAGTTGGTTACACAGGTCATGAAGAGCTGAGACACTCGAATGGGAGGTGGTGAGGCAACCCAGGGATTGGCTACAGTGGAAAGCCAAGGGTAGGTATAAGAATTACTACTGAAGCCCAGGGACTGGGTCCCCCGTAGACGGTGGCACTGTGGTGGGCCTGTATGAGGAGAGCTGGATTCATGAAAGAGCTGCTGCCTTTGCTGTGCCTCCAACCCTCCTCATCTCTGCACCACCTGGCCTCCCTTTTCCTCCCTTGCACTAATGTCCCACCAGTGTCTTTCACTAGCTGAACCCAGCTGGAAATCAGGGGACACAGGAACCCAGGAAAGGCAGTCTGCAGCCCCCTGGAATATAAAGCCAGCACACAGGGAGAATAGACTCTGGCCTAGCACATCTGACAATGACTTTTTTCAGGAAGACTTTGATAATTTCCAGTTCTTATCTATTTTCTATGAGTTCCAACATTGTATTCTTAGAAATAATTTTCAAAAGTCTCCAGGAATTAGCAGTCTATATTTCTACATGGCATACACAGAACTTGGGAATAGTTACGGATGTAATAACTCTTAGACAATGCCATCACTCTTACATGTGTGCAAGTTCTATCCTGAAAGGCAGTCGCAAAAGGCAGGGATTCTAGAGCCAGATAGTGGAGAATTACAGACTGATAAGTTCATTTTCTCTAAATTTTTCTGGGCCTCAGTTTCCCAATCTATAACACAAGATTGTTAATGTGCCTCAGCTTTCCAATCTATAGAACAAGACTGTTAATAGCATTTGCCTTAGGAATATGGTGAGGTCCAATGAGGTGCGCATGTATCGTACTTAAGTTAGTGCCTAGTACAAAACAAGAGTATATTGTAACAACCATCCCTCTGGAGCCTTATATCATATAGAACAGATGTTGGCCATTATTATTAGTAGTAATATTCATACTGGTATCATTAATAGCACATCATGACCGTAATAGACTAACTGCTTTACTCTAATTTTTCATTGTAGTATTGAATTATTCTACAGTTGAAAAGAAACATACAAAAAAAATTAGATTTAGGAAGATCTTAAATCAGTTACCTTTCAAGAAGCAATTCTTAATTAAGCTCAGTTCCACTTTTGGGTACAGGCATATCTACTTACATCCACTTTGGGTGCACACATCAATACTTCAGTGGGATTTAGTAAAGTGCATACACACTACATTATGTAAATATGCAAGGACGTGTGCACAGGTAAGCTCATAGTGGACACAAAAGAACACAGATGTGAACTCAAATGAATAAAACTGCATTGTGCCAGCATCAAATTAATGTCTGTTATTAATTAGTCAGGTTGCCCTTAATAGAAGGTTGGTTGTTAATCAGGCCCTGAAACAAAACACACCTTAGTAAATGACAATTTATTCTACTATTATTTTAAATTGAACAATCACTTTCTTTTAAAGTGAGAATGTAAAATCACCTGTAGGGCACCTGCTGGATGGAATTCCCATGGCTGTTTTCATAGAAGTTAAAATGTTAATGTTTTAAATCAAATGCCAGACATAAATATTGGTATGTATAGTCTATTCCTTCACGTACTACTCAATTTTTTATAACTGCAATTCACAGGGTACAAAATGTTTCCTGTTCACCTTTGTATTCTTCACCAGGAGTATTCTAATGCTAGTACCTACCTTCAAAACAAATGCCTTCAACAGATAATTGTATTACACTGAATGGTTCATTTAGTTCCAAAATAAATGATGAGCCTAAAACACATTCTGATTCATACCAAGAAAGAGTTAATTTACAAGTCTATAGGAAAACAATGCTAATTATGACCCTGCTATGGTTGGTCTAGACCAGCAATCACACCGTCCTTAGCTATGCTTCACAAGAGCACCCGTGAAAAATTAATCACCAATATTTTAATTGTACCTCTGACAACATTAAAAAAATTTTTTAAATTAATTTATTTATTTTTAGAGAAAAGGGAATGAGGGAGACAGAAAGGAAGAGAAACATTGATGTGAGAGAGAAACATCGATAGGACAGCCCCAGCACGCCCCCAACCTGGCCCCCAGGGACCTGGCCAGCAACCCAGGCATGTGCCCCAACTGGGAGCCAAACCAGTGACCTTTCAGTCTGTGGATGATACCTAACCCACTGAGCCACACCAGTCAGGGCTAACTCTTGACAGTATTTTAAAATTTTTAACACTGAAACAGTGAGGTTTCTCACTGTTTTATGTAATTAGAATGGCACACCACTGATGTGCTAAAAGAAATGTAACTCAAGAAATATAACTCACTCCCAAAAGAAAAACAAAAACTAGGATATTAAAACTGACATCCTAAGGATGTACATGTTGGATGGGTATATATAAAAACTATACTCTTAAAAATGACTGCAAAGAAAAAAATGCAACAGAGTATTGAAAGGGTGAGATAAAATGGAGGGATGATTTTTTTATATTCTGAGGTTCAAGGAGGTTGTCATTTTCAGTTCAGGTAAGACCATACCTTAGGTGCAGGGTTTGTTACTGAGGACTTGCTTTAAAGACATAATAAATCTGTATACATTAAGATTTTATCTCTTTGAATCAAAGACATTTTAAAATGTATTCCTTTGTTCTGAAGTTAAGGTATCAATTCATTTCTTAATTCGTCCAGCTTTGAAAGACTTAGAGAAATGGCCATTGAAAAATAATCAAGTGTACTAGATAACACCACAGAAGTAGAGTCTCTAATTGGTACAAAGAAATGGGTAAGTGGTTCCAAAAGGCACCATACCATATTATTTCATTCTTAATTACACTCTTCGTTCACTGTCTATTATAAAGAAACCAGCTAGATTAAAAACAAGGCAGTGTGAAAACAGACCCACTGACACTAATCAAGAAGTTTCAAAATCTCTGCTTTTTTAGTACTAAACAAATGTTTTGCAGCCAAGGTATGTTTACAATCATCTTGTACTGGCTTATTATCTGCCAAAACAGTGTAAACATAACCTAAGGATGGCATTTAGCAGTGTTTTCCAAGATGTGCATTTCTCCCATAATTCAATAAGACCAGAATGGTTTTTTGTGGTTTTTTTGGCCATAAAAATATACTAGCTGATGGTTTCAGAGAATAAAGAATTGCTAAAAAACTCAATTTCATTATAAAAGATAGCTGGTCACAGAATAGTGGTCTGAGTGTCTCTCAACACTAAAATCTAGGCATTTAAGTAGTTTACAATTTGGTTTGCTGAAACAATTAGGCCAAGTGAAATGGTGGTTTAAATGTTCTCTTTGCCCACTATTTCTTCAGAAATGGTACCATCTCTGAAAAGTCCAAATGGAGTGGGGGTGGCCCATGCTCCAGAAGGCCAGCTACCAAGGGAGGTCATTGGGTGAACTCCTGTATGCTAGTTCCTTGAAAAGCAAGTGTGTGCAATGCGGGAATGAAATGCAGTTTTAGGGGTTTTCTAAAAATGACTCACAATTCTGCCCAAAATGAAAAGAAACACACCACTTTCAAATAAGAAGCCTCCTCAAATAAGTATCAGAATTCAGTTGTGTGATGACAGTGAAGGGGAAGCTGAGGTGGGATCTGCACACTCAGATTCTGGGCTTCAAGGCGTTACAAGAAGATGAAGGGATAACGCACATCCATGATAAATGAGGGCACAACAGAACCTGAAGTCACAGCTCAGCCTGACACCACCTACAATTGGCGGTGGTTGGGAATGCTACTGTGATTGGAGGGATGGGATTTCCTACTTTTTTCATTATGGGATATAATTTCTGTAATTTTATCATAATTCACGTTTTCTTAAAGTGAGCCATAATTTCCTACAAGATTTCACTTTTATGGATAGTAGAATAGATCTATAGTTGTTTTCAATTATAACTGGTTCCTGCAAGTTAGAATATAAGAAAAACTAGAGGAGTCGAGGCCTCTGAAAATGCCTCCATCTTCTTTAATAAACAGGGTTAAGGTCTCCAGTTCCCCTGGACCCACCAGATCTACAATCTTGCTTTTTTATATACAAGGAGTGTATCTGGAGAAATCCTCCTCCAGCTTCACCTTAACACACAACTGATCTCATGAAGAAGAAATGTACAACACAGACAAGTACCACAGGCCACCTTCAGCAGTGGTGAAGTGACCATTTTTAACCTTTCTTCTGTGCTCGAGGAACATGGGTCTCTGCTCTCCAAACTCAATTATTTACCTCGCTGGCAATCCCCTCTCTTGCTGACATTTTTAGTACTGGATTTCTTCAGTTATCCCTCTTCACCTAAGCATCTTTCCTCTTCTTTTATACTATTGGGCTTCCTCTTTGTCCACAAACACCCAGGCTTCAATAGAGCTCCAAGGTCAGGGTCAAACTTTGGGAAGTCATTCATTCCCATACACTCAGCTTCTGAGCTGAAGTCACCTCTCCGACACCCCTTTTGCTTTGCCTCTCACATCAACTCAATCATCCAACTGAGTCCCATGCAAGTTTGCTGTTGTCTGTTTCTGCCCCCCTGTTCCCACTGCCAGCTCTCCCTCTCCTGGTTCCTGTCTTCTCACACCTGGATGTCCACAGAGGCTTTCTACTCCATTCTACACACAGCTGCCAAATCTCTCTTCAAGCGGTGCTTTCGACACTGCATACCTTTGCCCCAAATCTCCAATGGCTCCTTCATTATGTTCAAGTAGAAATTTCTTTTTTCACAATAAACACCCTGCTGATTCCAACTTGCAGCTACACTCTACCTTCACTTTCCACAAATCTCCTGCACTCCTGCCAGCCTGACCTACTTGTCATCTACTCATATCATGTTTGTCTGCCTTTAATCCTTTTCTGTAGCCTTAACTCTCCGGTGAATTATGCACAAGTCATGATTTCTACTACGTATGGGTGGTCAGGTATAAAACAGGGAGGTGGACAAGTGGGTGCCGGCAATGACTCTTGGCCTCAGAAGGGAAAGGAGAAGATGGTCACATCTGTATAGCAAACACCTCTACAAGGGGGTGACCACCTATTAGTTCTGAACAACTGTTCTTATGTAGGAAGGTTAGTCCAGTATTTTCAGATCTCTAAATTTTCATGAGAAAATGAGAAATTTGTATTTACTCAAAATCTGTAATTTTAAAATACAGTATTAGCTGCTAATTCAAATGTGAACTATAATACAGGTCAACAAACTATGGGCCAAACAAAGCAACTCTGCAAGCTGGCTGCCAGTTTCAACCTCTGTTCCCCAACAACTCCCTCAAGACCCATCTTCATGCTCTCTACCCAGTGCTGGGCCCCAGAACACTCCTGCTCATGTTACTTTCTTCCTTTCCTGGTTTTACACATCCACCCCGTGTGTCACTCATCATTCCAGTGGAACTCTGTCTTTTCACTGCATGGTACCCTGTGACACCATTTGCACTATTCATCCCTTAACTTTTTTTTTTTCTTCAATTTTTATTGTTATTCAATTACAGTTGTATGCCTTTTCTCCCCTTCCCTCCCCCCCACCCCAGCTGAACCCACCTCCCTCCCCCACCCCCACCATCCCCCCCGATTTTGTCCATGTGTCCTTCATAATAGTTCCTGCAATCCCCTCTTCCCACTGTCCCCACCCCACTCCCCCCTGGCCACTGCTAGACTGTTCCCAACCTCAATGTCTCTGGTTGTATTTTGTTTGCTTTTTTCTTAACTTTTTGTATCTCATTTCTTTGCAAGTGAAGAACAAGTTCCTGGAGGACAGGAGTCACACACCATAACTTCCTAAAGCCCTCACGGTATCTTCCAAATTTCACAAATACGCACTTATTTAAGTGTGTAAGATGTATCTTGGCAGTTTTAAAAATTACAGACACTTTTATAAAAGGAAATATCAGCTCCATTTTTGACAGCAGTCTTGAACAATCTGTCATCTTATTCAGCTGTATACACATGTGTAGGAGTAAGCTGTCTTCCACAGGGCCTTCTGTAATACGCAAACTCCTATAATGAGCAACCTGCAGGCTTTTACATTCATCTAAAACAAGGTACTAGAATAGCCCAATGTTGAAGGGCCCTGGCAGTGGGGATACACTGCCTAGGTTTCTACTGAGACCCTAACACTTCCTGTCTACATGACCTTAGGGAAGGCACAAAAGCTCTCTGCCCTTTTGCTTCCTAACGTGTGAAAGAAGAATGATAATAGTGCCTGCCCTCAGAGGATGGATGTAAGAATTCAATGAGTACATATAAAGTAAGTGTCTAGCACACAGGAATAATAAATGGTAGATTATAAAACTTGCAATTAAAATCTAGAATCTATAAAAGAACACACAAAATCATTTCAGAAAAATTAGAAGACAAATGGTAATAATGTTAGGCTTCTGCTCCAGCTCCTAGTGGCACGCCAACCACCAGAACTGTACCTAGGGGTAAACTGTTCTTGTGCCACTGATCCTAGAAGAAGGCTCCCAAGTCACCTCATCATCATCACTTTCGCATGGACAGGAAGCTTCAGCACACCCACTGTTATTGGCATGGAGTAGACCCTCAATAATTATTGGTCCTTAGAATAAATGAATAAACTGTTCCATTTATTATACTAGGCAATTTTGGTACCAGAGACCTTCAAGTGTAGAACTATTCTTTGCTAAAATGTACAGGTAAAGATGTCTCTGAGCATCTTCCAACTACAGCAACTATAATACACAATGATCTCTGGAGGATGCTTTGTTGCTGTGCTGATCTTTACATGACCTAACCTAATTAATTTCAGAATGAAAGGAAACACAATACATTATACTAGTATCTGTGCCAAATAAGGAACTGATTAACTGAACAGTATGAACCTGATGGAGGTTCAAACATAAAGGATTATATTTTTTCAATTCCCTGACCTCAGCAGCTCTATGCCAAATCTCCCTTCCTAGTTGGAGTAATTCCTGAAAAATACCTGGAACAGATCCCAGAATTTTCAGGTCACTTTCAGCTATTACCAATCAATCCAGTTTAAAATGACAATCAAATGCTCAAAGGGCCTTCCCCAGGGTATCTTTTGGTCCAGGGTCCAGGGAAATAGAGAGGAGCCCAGATAATACCAAAACTGAGAGCAAAGGCCCATCCAAGTCTCTTTGTGTTTGCTGTCAACTTCTCCAATTTTCTTTCTGCCTGCACAAGTGGGTTCAGGGCCCAGCAATAAATATAGGACTGTAATATTTCTTGCTTCTCACCGAAGAGAAGACGTTTCTTGCAAGCAACAACTTCTGTCTTTGGGAGGTCTCATTCACTCCTCCTCTCACACCAGCCTACAGGAATGGAACTGGGGAAGGGTTAAGTGGTTAATTCTTGGGTTGGCTGCTTCCTGGCCCTTTCTTCACATGGCCTAGAGCTTTTGGTTTAGAGGATAGAAGAAATGGTAGAGGTAGAACTGACTGCCCATACTTATGTCTTTTTTTGTCTGTTCCTGCTAATTAACTCAATGTAAGATGGAAGGACCTTGTGAGGGGACACTGAGTGTAGGGATGACATACAAAGTGTTTAATAGACAGGGTTGCAAACCAGTCAGAAGGGATGTTGTCTCAGGGCTGAACAGGGTCCTCTAGTTGCTGGAAGGATCAGAGATGCTGGTAGCATTGCTGTAAGGGTACTCGGGGCATTTGGGTCAGTCTTTGTACTAACTGCCAAGTATTTTAGTATCAGGTCAGCTGTACTGACGCAAACCAGCTGAACATCACCCCTGTTTATGGGAGCTCACCAGAGTGTCCTGAGCAAAGCGGTCTCTATGGAATACTTCCTAATGTGTGAGCCTGCTCTGCTGTCCCAGGCTAGACCTCTGCCAGCCCCTCCCCAGACTGTCCCATGGCCTCTAGTCTGATCAAGCTGAACTACTTTCTGTTTGTCCACTTGACCCTGGAAACTCACACATCTGTGCAATGCCAAAACAGAATGCAGCAGGCCATTCCAAGTCTCTCCCTGCTGCCAACTTCCTGCAGTTCTTTTTTTGCCTGCTCAGAGAGGCGAAGAGGACAGCAGTAAATCTATGTCTAAAACCTTTCTTGCTTCTTGCCACTTCTTGCAGGTACCACTCCCAATCTTTACCAGAGGTTCTCTGAGAGTTGCCTCTCCTCCTCAAAACAGAGAAAAAATCCAAAATATTCTAAATGACTGGATAGCCTATGATATTGCCCCACTCATTGATGACTTGGGGGTTAGAGCAGGGATGAGAGGAGAAACCTCGGCAGTAGTCAGTATATGGGATAGTAGCTGAATTAGGTCATCTCTTCATAAATCCCAAGAGCAGGGTCTGACCCAGATTGAAGGTGGTTTCCTGAAGGCTTTCCCTTTGGAATATGCAAATTCAGAGCTGTTCCTTCAGATTTCAGACAATACCACCAATTCTGACCAACAGAAAAAATACTCATCAAAATCCTGTTATACTTATTTAAAGAAGTACCCGATATAATTAATAAATGTTTTGTTCAAGAAAAATGGGCATCAAGTACACATCAGATTAAAAAATTGAGGAAGCTTACTTCTACTGGTGATTATTTGGAGATGCTGATTAATCCATTGTGCACATATTTATGTTTAATTAGAAACTGGGAAGGCTTTTAGGATGTTATTCTAAAATACAATCTATTAGCATTATGGCATCATATTTACATTGTAGATATAATGTGAGAAGATTTTCTTGGTAAATTATTTTTTTAGCGACCTTGTTTCATGAAAAGCATATATTTTTTACTCAGATATTATAAGAAACTAAGTCTGAGTATAAGCTGATTTGCTCTAATTGGAATAGGCTTATTGCAGTCATTTTACCCCTTTAAATTATGATACCAGCATTCAAACATCTGTTAAACCACAGCATCTGCTTCATGTTTGGGATGCATCCCTACAAATTAGAAGAGTGTTCTTTTTAATGAGCTCTGATTTAATAGGAAATCCTTTTTTTTTTAATGACTTATGCAAAAGAAAGAAAATAAGACAAATTCATTTTTCTAACATCACCCCTCCACAGCAAAGTACCTCAAAGGTGCATACTTTTAAAATACATTACTGGTTAATAAAGATATATTAATATCGAAAGGTTGTTTTACAATTTAGTTTAATTAAAAAACTGAATGTATCCATTTATCTATCAATGGACACACATAGGTTGCCTCCCCATCTTGGCGACTGTAAATAGCGCTGTAATGAACACAGGGGTGCATATATCTTTCCAAATTAATGTTTTTTTCTTTTATAATTAAATAAAAAATAAAACCCCTATGTATGTGTTTGTATATGTGTGTATACACATACAACCAAGAAATGAAGAGGGCTACACACTCCTATTACTCAAGAAAAATAGTAACTTCTTCCAAATAAACTGTCTTGACCATCTATATAGTCTTAACGATGTCAGACAAATTCATGCCTCATAGTCTCTCAGTTTACTAACTTCTTTATAACTCTAACTCCAAAGGCACATTTGTTGCTAGATTCTTACCATTTTAATTCTACCGGAAGTAATACTTTTGTTACTGACTTAACCAGTTCTTTTTAAAACTACTCCCTGTGGTCTTCATAAATTTTCTAGTCATTTTTAGAACTCTATTTGGGTCTGAATTTGTCTTACACAAGAAGTACCATGTCAGCTTAACGTCAGATAACAATGGATTAGTTTGCTCTACTGTTTACGAGGAGAGAGCCAAAACCCCGAAATTTATATGTTAAAAAAATTGTGTATTCATTCTTACGTGTTTAAACTTCAGACACATTCAAAGTACTCTCCATGCGATGGAGTACATCTATAGGGACCTTTTTCCACTGCTCAAAACAGTTTTTGAGCTCGTTAATTTTGATGCCTTTTAGTGCTTTTGCCATTTTTTGTTTTACCTCTTCCACATTGGCAAAATGTTTCCTCCCTTTGAGGACTTTCCTCATCCAGGGAGATAAAAAGAATGTCGCTTGGGGTGAGATCAGGTGAATGCAGGATGGGGTGGGGAGGTCAAGCTGGTTTTGGTCAAAAACTGCTGAACACTCAAGTGTGGTGTGGACAGGTTCTAAAATCACCCATCATGAAATGGGCAAAAGTGTTGAGTCTTTAAAAAAAAATTCACTGAAGCCGAATGCAGCCTCTTACAATTATTCCAGCTAGTACACTGACACAGATGGGTTCCTAGAACACTTGCCTAGAGGGGGAAGCCTGTACTGCAAGGGGCCTGCCCTCTAGTAGATAATTCTGGGTTTTTTTGGGGGGGAGTCTTTACTGTTTCAGGCCTTAGTATTTTTATATTTCTAATATATATATCTGGTTAGACTTTAAAAGCTTAATATTAAGATATTTGAAACTCCTACATTTTTACGATACAAGCTATCACAACATTTAGAAAAATGACAGGTCATCCCATTAAGTTAACAAACTACAAAAGATTTATGAAAGAACTACATCACTCAGAAAAACAAAAAACAAAAAACAAAAACAAAAAACCCTCAACAGGAATTGCGGAGGAAGCCAGAAACGTAAGAGAAAAGAAAAAGTTGATGCTGTAAGAGACCTTTGGTTACCCATTTCTGTACCTCCTAATTTGTCTCACCAACAGAAAGAACTGTTACTACGGTGTCCTGGAGCTAAAGACAGAGATGCGCTTTCACACCTTCCCTCCAGGCACAGCAGCTTCCCTCCAGGCACAGCAGCCACAGCTCCCCCTGCTCTCACCCGCCCCTCAAAACTGCTTCTGGCATCTCCCTCCCCCTGCCATCCCCACCAAGTGAGGGTTTTGTCCCTTACAGGGTTTATGAAAACACATTTTCTACTTTGCCAAACAAATTTTAAATCCATGTCCCATCACATGTACAACTGATATGTGTTATAAAACCAGACTTTCCAACATGTCGTTTGAGTTCTTCACTAAAAGAAACAAAAGTTAAAACATCAACCACCTGGTATAAAAAAAGTAGTTCATTGTGGAGATTTATAGATGTTATAAGAGAATCAGTGAAGAGGAAAACGACCTGGGCCATTCTTCTGGGTTCAGGCTGGACTTATTTAACGAATCTGAGAAAGACAAAACTGACCTTATGTTAAAATACCACCTCTGAAAAAGATTTCACAACTTCCCTGGGTAACCTTTTTCGATGCGTAAGGAGTTTCAGTAGCAAAACAACTTTCTTCCCCCCTCTGAATTAAAGGTTAACCCTCTCATCGTTGAAAATTAGATACAAAACACTTTACGTCAAAGGTGAGATGGTACAGTTTAAGGAATAGTGTTATGATTGGCTTTTTGCGATTTCTGTCTCTGCAGGGCTTATCTCAGTGTATTCTTAGAAACTTGCCTCTGCTAGTTGAAAGAGTGCAGACTTTCCACAGCGTTTTACAGGGTCGGCACCACTCAACTGCGAAGTGTTCGAAGAAATCTGTATTGAAAGCAATTCACATAAAGAACATTAATGGTGGTATCAGAATCCCTGCTTCTCATTCATACACATTCAGGAACTTTCCGTAGTTTATGAGAACAGCACTGCTCCTAAGTACCAAATAATCTGAAATGTGGCATGTCTGAGATGATAATTTTGAAACTAGTTTTAGTAAATAATCCCTAAGATAGTAACAAAAAGAGGCATGACTTTGGTGGCTGTTTAATGACAATACTATTATCTTTTATATTGCGGGCTTTCAATTTAATCCTCTAATCTTATAAGGAGACACATATTTCCATTTCTATATAAATACCAACTCATCAAGGGGTCAAATATAAAAGAGCTATTTAGAATCCATTTGTATTTTCTAAAGCAATTAGTTAATTTTTCTTAAGGAATATATTCAGGAGCTCTGAGGAAAGAACATCAAGTCAAATATTTTTTTTGGAGAATCCAGTATCAATGCCCTAGGCACTACGGCAGGAGCTGGGGAGGCTAAGAATGTCACATAAAACACTGGCTGTGGCTTTGAAAGTATGTTCTCATGTACACACAGAGATTGACAATCAAGACCACAAATCTGAATAAGTTGTACAATTAAGGACCTATGTTATAGTAAATACACATTTATAGTACATATACATAGAACATTACGTTGACTGCTTACTCTCCTTCAAGTTTGGCTGAAACAGCAGCAAACACCAATAGCAATGAACAGCACACTATCCTTTCTCATTTTTTATATGAAAATTTCATTTCAGTTTCTAGCCTAACTCCATAAGGAGCTGAGAAGGACATGTTAAGGATCTTTATACAAAGCATGCTTCTCCCGGAGAAATTGTGTCATCATTAGAGCAGCTAGCTGGATTTTTGTATTCTGTGTGATTCCGAATTCTTTCTCAGTTTAAAGACAGAGGTATCTCTCAGCTCAGTGTAGGAGGCAATCCTGCCAGTCCAGCTAGGCGTTCTCCAGAGCTGTCTGCTCCGGGAGAGACTGGGTGCTTTGTTGCTGGAGGGGCTTCTCCACAGACCACCTGCTGCATAAGAGGCCTTCATAGAGGCAGGTATTTAATAAGCTACCTGGGTTATTTAGAAGGGCCTAGTGTAGTAAATTTTAAGGACTTTTTCTTCCTAGGTACTGACATTTTTAACAGACTCTTGTCTTGTATATCCCAATCTTACTTTTTCTTTAGAAGAAAAATTTATGGGGCTCAATCTTTCTGAAGTTTAGAAAAAATTCCTCTAACTGAATTTTCTGATATATGCTACTTCTACTTTTTCCAGACAAGTTGAATTTAATTACTCACCTTATCACTAGAGACTAAATAAGAGAAACAAACACATTAATATAACCACCGATTCTCAGTGACTTAAAAAAATGAAGAGCCAACGATGAATGCCAGGCCCTTGAACCAAAGTTGCGTAACAGAAAGAACATGGCTTTTGTGTCAGACAGATGTGCCTTCAGTAACTTCCTTCTGTGTGGACTTAAGCAAATAATTAAGACTTTGAGACTTGTTTACCTCGTCTTCAAAACAGAAACAATAATACCTGCCCCATATTGTGTTGTAAATATTAGATTTTATGTTAATGAAGAGTTTGGCACAGTGCTTAGCCCATGTTATGCTTTCAATAAATGATGCATTTATTAGTAATAAGGATCTATCATTATTAACACTAACAAACATAGACTCTTTTAGTACAATTCCAAAAATTAGTTATATACTAAAAATGGAGGAGAATAAAACACTGCAATGTCAGAAAATTATTATTTAATAATTAGTAGAATATTAAATCTGTCACATAACTATACAATACCCTCAAGAATTACTGAAGGACAAGAAGCTGGGTACAGTGCTGCACTGATAGCCCAAGACATTGTTTCTATTCTTCACTGGCTCCCTCTGCTGTCACTTTTGCTGCTGTAGGTTGACTCGAATGCTCCCTGATTCTGTATGTGTTTGTTTACTTCTATATATCCTACGCCTAATGCGGTGGATGTATTATCTGCCACCTGAGTTTATGCTCGGCTGAGTCAGGGCTTGAGAATGGTTCTTAGCCTTTCAAAAGAAATCACCGATGTTTAGTAAGAACAATTTTTATCATTGCCCATGGGAGGATTTTTATCTATTTTTAGGTATAGGGCAGTGTTTCAAATGCTGAACGTTGCCAGAAACCTGATCTTCAAAGGGGCATGTGTAGGGAAGGATCAATGTATTTTAGCCCAAAACTTACATAACTGTAAAATTTTCATAGAATATCTTAGTGACAAGATATGCTTTCTAGGAGTCGTTGGCTTATTAATTGGGGTGGGAGCCAAAAAAACTGAACATATGTTAATGTCCACAGCTTGAGCTTTATCTTGACTTCTCTGCAGTACCCCACACAGCTGACCCTCCTTCTGGAGGACTCTTCTCCAGGCTTTTATTACTGCAGGGTCCTTGTTTTCCTCCCACTTCTCAGGCCACTCCTTGTTCTCCTTTGCTGGCTCTCCTTTCTGTAGTGATCCCTTAAATAGTTTTTGTCAGAGTTTTACCTTAACACCCCTCTATTTTTATTTGTACGTTTTTCTCTAATGATCCCGTCTCATCTGACAGCTTCAATTATAAGCATAGTTTGTAAAATGCCCATTTGTTATACCACTGTTCATTCCTACCCGCCCCCATTTTTTTCCATTTAAGATACATGCATCCTTTCAAGTAAGAACAATATAATTAATATATGTTTTCCAATGACTGATGGCAGACATGTACATTATGTTACACTCCTTGGTAAAAGGCACTAGTGGGCCATACTGAACAGTATGTTCGTGGCTTTGCTTTTTATTTTCCTGGTGCGTGACAATCTGTTAACTCCAATGTAGTCTCTCCTCTGGTTATTACGAATGTTTTGATAAAAAAGGTTTGGTGTAACAGTATATGAGGTAGAGCAAAAGTGCAAGAAAAACTCTCACTGTGGATGTTAATCTGCTAATTTTATAGCTGGCCTGAGGCAGGACAGCACACTAAGGAAACAGGTGCTAAAGAGCAAAAGCAAATTAGGTAATGGTGAAGTCTTCTGCAATTATAAGAGGCATCATAAACATCATACCCTGGGAGGAAATGGCCAATAATAACTGAATAAATAAGTGAACCGAAGAACAAATGAACAATGTGAGATGACTACTCTACCTTACCTTAAAAGAAATATTAATGCTTCCAATAAAACACATAATACTCACACTGATTAACTGCAGTGTGAGTATATGGTGGGGTTTTTTAGTGTAATATTCTGTAACACATTGAGTATTTCACCATGAAAACAAATGCCTTAAATTTGTACTTATTGCTTATATTCACTTGTGCCAATGCCTTAAATTTGCCTATTTGCCTGAATCACCCAGATTAGCCCTCTGACTTCAAAGTAAATGTGTAATTTTTCAATGCAAAGATATGCTCTGGGTATAAGAGTCTGCCACAGAGCAGAGGAGAGAATATGGTCATGGCTTTCAGGTATGTTAAATAATGGAAGACAAGAGCTCCCTTCTGGCATCACTTTCAGTTATTAGTCTTCAGTAAATGAGATCTAAAAAGTGATGGATATGTTAGTCTACCTGTAAACAACAAAAGATGCAGATAAAAAACTCATTCAAAGCAACTTAATGAATAGAGGCCTGGAACAGAGTGATGGCCCTTCAGATGGGCCCCGTTGAATCTAGATGAATTGTGAGTCTCAGTAAGGAATGGGAGACAGGCTGACATGGTGAGGCGGGGAGGGCAGGCAAACAGGTTCTGCACTCTCTATTTCTAGATCTTATAAAGCTGACATATTTTCTCCCTTTAAATGTAAGCACTCATGAGGAACCTACAAACAAAAATGTACTTTATTTAGTATCATGGTTCCATACAGGTTAACTACGATAAATATTAAAACTTATCAGATTTGGTTAAGAAGGAAAAATATCCTCTTCATCTTGCAAGGCAGAGAATTAGGACTCAATGTGAAAGAGAAACATTTTCAATTTAAAGAAATGCCCGAGGCTTAGAGTTTTTTAAGAGGTGTGTTTCTAGGATAATGACATTGCACAATAAATGACCCACGGCCAAGAGGAGATCTAGCTAATCTCTTCCTGTAGTTACCAACATTTGTACATTAAATTAGCAGCAATGGTCTCTGAGAATTTTGCAAGCCTGATATTAAAATGATATTATAGCTAAACATTTTAAAAGAGTAAATTGATTACTAAATTATATTAAAAAAGAAAAACGTACTTTCCTCCATGTATACAGAATAGGACTGAGAATCCCTCTGAAACAGGGGTATTAAGTGGCCCACTGGGAAATTTTCTGTTACATGTCCGTTGCTTCCTCACTTCATCCTTTCCCTATACGGCCCCAGAGACACTAGGAACTGCCTTAAAAATGACGAATGAACCACTTCTGGTAAAAATTGTAAACTACAGAGCAATGGACTCCAACTCTTGTTTCCTGATAGGAGACTTTTTGGAAATGCAAATTCTCAGGACCCCACTCCAAACTCAGTAAGTCAAAAACTCTGGGGGTGGGGCTCCACAATCCATGTTTGAATAAGACTTCAGGGAGACTGGTGTTATTTAAAGTTTGAGAACCTCTACGAAGACTAATTAAAACAAGAATTTCTAGAGTCTTTGTGTTTTCTCAAAGGTGATGGGTGTCTTATGAAGTAATTATAAGAGCTTTAGGGATATGATCACAGTAATTACAGCCTATTCTATTTCTGCGATGTATATATATATGCTCATAGCCACTTTTAGTAGATAATTTCATTAGTTCATCCAATTAGGTCTTGTTTAGTTTTAAATAAACCAGCCCAGTATTAAGCTGACAATAAGGTCAACTCAAAAAATATTAAGAGACTGAACCTTACTTAGGGTTCTCTTGGGTCAGCTGAAAAGTGACCAAAGAGGATATATATTGGAGAGAATCAAGTACTTCTCTTATAATATCACATACATTTACCACTCAATAACAAGGCATGTAATAATTTGTTTAATTTGCTTGGGAATTAAAGGGCTCATATCAACCTGGGCAAAATATAATAGAAAAAATAATATTTTGAGTTGGGAGGGAGAATTGTTTTTGATTTTAGGGCAAAACATTTTATTTTGGTTTTTCCATCAAGCATGCCTTCCTTTGTTATAATCCCTTATTGAAACAACAACTAGTAAGTTTCCAAGTCAACTACTTTTTTAAGGTTCCTCAAGTCATCCATAGGTCCCATGGTCAAAAACCAGAAGCCCTCAGGAGATAATACTATTAAGTACAGGGGTGACATGTGGAAATGTCTCCTTGTACAACACCCAAGTCAGAAGTTCCTTTCTTCCCGAGAGGGTAAAAAAAACCAAACAAACTCCTTGTGCTTTGGGAGTGAGTACACTGAGCAGTAAGGACAAATTAACTTGTTTAAGAGAGGCACAAAACCTCATCCCCCAGAATCATGAGACAGAGGCTGTTTTACCATCAAACTGATCCTTCAGAGTTGCCCAGGGCTTCAGGAGCCCCTAATAAATCTGATGATGGTATTGCTCTAATGCCAATCATGCTGGATGGTGATAACTGTAAGAAATGCTGGTGCCTTTCTATCTCAGACTCACATTTTAAATTAAGTTGAATACTCGTGGTAGTTATGTAAATATGAGGCGTGTCGAAGATGAGCCACTGCCTTTCTAAAATTCTTGCTAGAGTGCAGAATTTAATCAAACAGAATATGTGGCAAATACAAATACATTCTGTTTTGAAGGAAGTGTTTCTAAAAGGTTGGATGGTATTGGCTCAGGTATCAAGATTAAAGATAAATTTAATCACTATGCTAAATTCATTTTTAACTCTTAAAGAAGGTATTAGTATCAAATAAATGGATGTCAACAACTGGGGGAAAGCAAGGAAATATTAAACAAAACTATTTCCCCAGACAGTGAAAATGCCATTTATCATAATAAAAAATTATAATAAAATCTTAATTTATTCAGATTCATCAAGCAAATTGTTATTCGGATACCATTTTATATTATTTTTACCACTTTCATAGCAGAGCCAAACAAACCCTGTGGCAGTGAGGCCTAACAGCTAGATAAGCAGGCCAGCTGGTGGTATAAAGTCAGCTTGGCACACCTGTCCCAAGAGGAAGCAGCACTTTTTTTTAATGTTAAGGGCTAAAAGTTGTTTTTCTCATTTTCAAAGTAAGATGTTGGGTTTTCTCCTGCCAAAAGGACATCATTTTATATTTAATTTATGCAGACTCTTTATTCAATGAATCAAAGTGATTCAATACATCAATATTAAACAGAACAGTCCCGCTTGTCATTTTCTCTCAACCCTATACGAAACTGCTCAGTTTATGAGATGCATTTTTTTTTTGCTGGAATTAATAAAAAGGAAAAGGGGGGGAGATCTAAAGTAGAGAGCATTTTATTTTCCAGAACTATATACAGTTTATTATCTGTCATATAGTGGTCATTAGAAATGAGCCTATAGTGGAAGCCAGGGCTTTGTGGCAAAATCAAGCATATCAGATTTGCCTCCTAATCATTCACCAAAAAAAATGCTGTCTAGTGTGTGCTCTCTCTCTGGCTGACAAACCAAAGAAATCTGAGATCCTGTGAGAGCTGACCTGACCTAAGCCTGGGATTAAACACTAATAAAAATACTGGCTGAAGCTACACCACAGAGAAAGCTAAGCACCGGTGATTTAATAGATCAGATTCACCACTGCATTTGCTGTGAGAATTATTCATGAATTACAGCATATAATCTCACTATTGGAAAAATTTAATAGATTGGGATCCTATGGACTTCCTGTTGACAGCAGTTTTTCCAAGCTATAAAAATAAATTAAAACAAGGCAAAAATGAAATAAAGAATTACTGAAAAGTGTTTATCCTGAATGAACTCTTCAATAGATGGCTATAAAATGTGTATAAAATCTGACTATGATTATAGTAAAGACAAATGTATATTATGTCAGGAATGGCAAGAGGCATGCCAGAAGTTCACTATATATGTTACTAAAACTTCATTCCAGTATTTCCTGAGCTCTAAGTTTTCTGAGCCCAGTAAATACTTTAAAAAAGAAGGCCATACCTCTGCAAACTGAAACAAGGCTGATGCTTGACATTGTTTTGAAGGAGCATCGGGGTGGGATGTACTTGAAGATATCTGAAAAGAAACAAGTAATTTTTAATGCACAAGGACATTTCCCCGTATCAGACTAACAGACTTTGCCATATATTTCCACTGTACACACAGATAAAGATTAAGACATGAGTCATCACACAAACCCTTTCAGAAGAACAGTATAAATGATAAAGGAAGACAAAGACCATGTTTCTAAAAACAGATGATTGAAAAGATCAAAACGACTGAGTTTGGCTCATTTGCCATGTCTCTTGTAAGGGTATTGGGTATGTGTCAAATAGCAGTTGAGTCCTGTTCAAGTGAATTTCCTTATTTCAATGAATTTCTTAAAATATTACTAAAAGCTGGATGCTGCAAGTAAAGCCACTCACTGTCTTTCTTCCCTCCAGCACTCCCCCCTTCCCAAGCTGTTCTCTGCTTAGAGGCAGTTGTGAAACAATACTGGAGAAGCATATGGATGTGGGTCAGGGTATCTGGAATTGAATCTTGGATCCGTTCCTCACTAGCTACATGACCTTGGGCAGTTCAACTAATCTGACACTTATTTTTCCCTGAAATTGATGATGGTGATGATAATCTCCATTTTACAGGATTATGCTGAGGAGAAAATAAGCATGGCACCAGAACTCAATAAACTGCTCACTGAATATATACAGCATTTCTTTCTTTTATAACGTCACACTCATGTATACACACACATGCATACACACACACACACACCCTTCAGTTTTCTGATAGTGGACAGAGGATTCTGCCACACCACATTGGGTTTCCCTAGGAGACCTTTTGTTTTCACTTGGTAATTATGGTAGCCTCATTAATTTGCTCTTAGGGCCATGTGGAAAAACTTTCTGAGAATTGAGAGCAAGGTCAATTATTAATTTTGGTTCCATAGTGAACAAACTTCTACCCAGCTACAATATAGGGTGAAAGTGAGTCACAAAAGCAGACAGCTTGAACAATATAAATTCAGCCCATTTCAAATGCAAGAAGTCTTTTTCTTCAATTAACTCTGGTCACCAACTCCATCAAGCGGTATTTATTAGGCAAGAAATACACCTTAATCATAACTCAACCACAAAAATCACTTTTTAATCTCAATTAAATTACGTTGGTTAGAAAAACAACGAAACCAGTCAGTGATAGAGTATCAAAGAGATACTTAGAGATGAGAGAGTGATGGAATCACTGACTTTATTCACTGAAGTCATCAGAAAAATTTTAATTCCACTGTAAGTTCTGAATCAGACATATAAGCCTTTTTACTTATTTATTTTTTTAGAGAGGAAGGGAGGGAGAAAGAGAGGGTGAGAAACATCGATGGAAGAAAATCAACTGGTTGTCTCTCATATGTGCCCCAACTGAACCCGCAGCCCAGGCGTGTGCCCTGACCAGCAGCCTTTTGTTCTGCAGAATGATGCCCAACCGACCGCGCCACACCAGTCAAGACCAGACATGTTACCATGTTTAGAATAAATAATCAGCATAAACAAAAAAGATCTCCAAAGTTTTTTAACAAACTAAATATAAACAAACTATCATAAATGGTTAAGATTTAACCAAGTGCTTGGAAGACAATGAGGACATTTGGGGACAAAACTGTAGACCTCTTCTTGGTCAAACCAAGAAACCTATCATGTCAAAAGATGTACAAGTTGTGACAGACTATAAATATGAACCCACAGGGGTTTTCCTGAAGTCCTAGGAATTGTAAACTGGGTAGATCTTACTTCAGTAACCACTCTTCATTCCGACCAACCCTCCTTCCCTTTCTTCAAGGCTTAAGGAAAAATGTCTTTCTTCAAGGCTTAAATCAGACAGTGAACAAAATGAACCAGTGGCATAAACCATCTAGATTTTTGTAAAGAATTTCACAAGTTTCTCAAGAAAACGATGTTTTACATATTAATATTTGGATAAAGAAGATATAGTTAATGACATGAGCAGGGAGCTCCTGAAGAAATATTTTAGATCAGGGATCCTTTATATAAAACAACGGGGTCAGGAAATCTCTTTGGAATCTTCCATATGCTGTAGAACCCACAAAAATGCACATATGCCAATCCAACCAAGCTTTGTGTAAAATTTAGAGATTTCATTACATCCTTAGGGGGTTCAGAGATCAATGGTTAAGCATCTCTGCTTTCAAAGTTGGGATCAGCATTATTTAACATGTCTATGACTACTGAAGAAAAGGGAGTGCAGAGTGAATCTTCTATTACATTAATGCTTTAAGAAACAAATACAAAACATTTGGAATTCATGGCACATCTCACAAAAAAGGCAGAAAGGAAAGTGATATAGATAAGTATTATGTTAGCAAATATATAACATTCCTATACTATCTGCAGGGCATTTAGGCATATTATAAAGAGTCTTAAAAGGAACGGCCTAATATGCCGCTACAAAAAGCAGTTTGCCAATGAAAAGGTTGAGAACCACTAAGAGAAGGACACTGGACAAGAAAAAAATCTGAAACTAAAAATACACTCTCTGTGTACAAAACTATTACACAACAAGGAAATGTTAGGAAGGTGCAATGCAAGAGGTCTCGTGAAAGACAATTCAAGTGATCAAGGGAAGACCATGTGCTTTCAAGTTCAGAAAAAAATTAATCAATGATGGCTCCATATTGAGTTCTAGAGAAAATGAGGATATTTAGAGAAGCAGTCTTAACCTTTATACTTGCTATCATCATCTCTTTCAACTAACGTTAGAGATGTGTTGAGCCCAACTGGTTTGACAAAAGACAGTAAGACTTCAGAAGCTGCTGCTGAATGCTAGTTTCAATGAAAGTGTACTAAAAAAACAAACAAAAAAATACATAGCCAATGAACAACCATGAGTTGCTTCTATCTTCTGATTTAACATCTGATAAATGACTATGTTCTAACAATAACTCAATTCTTAATTTTACTATCCGTGAATACAAAGGCTTAAGAGTACTAATATTGAGCATGATTTAATAATGAGCTTTTATAAACATATAGTTAATTCCTTAATTAAAAGACTCTGAACATAAAAAAAACTTCACAATAAAAAGAAAATGACATTAAGATATATCAGGACAAATAGCAGACATTGGAATGGTCAAAATTAGTCCAAATATACAAGCATTGTATTCAATGTAAATAAACTAAACCCCACTTAAAATACAAAACAAAAAATTAGTCAACATAAGGATATATAAAGGTTGTGTGTATGTTTTTCATCCACCTGACATCATGAAAAAAAAAAAGACTCTGGAGTTCTAAAATATCTTTAAAAAAATTTGATTCTATTTTCTCATTTATGGTTAATTGAGCTAAGCAGAGTTCTTCATTGCTTCAATTACTGTCCCTGGCTTAAATTTAAGCTCATTTTACAAATTCCTTATTAACTATAAATTGCCATGTATTACCTCAGCAAACTGAAATAATGGTGACTTCTGACGCAACTCAGGGGACTCTGAGACATCGGGCCTGCAGGCGCTGGAGGATATCTGAAACAGACAGACATGGCATGAAGGTCACAGGAACAGCTTCTGGAATACAACAGAAGTGCCACCTAAAACGTTCCTATTTGAAGAATGAATGGCTTTGATTGTCCCCATTTGAGGCAATACAGTGGCAAAAAAGTAGTTATATACAAGGGGCCATTTGACTGTAAATAATGCCATAAATAGCAGATGAGCAACACAATGCATTTTAGAAAGTTAATAGTCACTCAAGAAAAATTTCTACAGTGATGCCTATTTGATCTCTTGGCTTTCTGCCACCAAATCCAAAGAATTATCTACTTCCTTCATGTTCTGTGTTTCTCCAATATTTCACATCTCCATGAACATTTCTGACAAGAGACTATCCAAGTCCACTGTGAAAATCTTAAAAAAAAAAACAAACAAAAAACCCCACACAGCAGGGAAATCATCTACAATGTTATCTCCTAAAGGTAAGCACTGTTACATTCCATGTATATCCTTCCAGTTGTGTACATAGATATTTTCAATAAAAATGAGACATTGTTCTATAGTTATAAAATGTTCTTTAAAAAAATACATGAATTAACCTGTGTTATTAAGCCTTTTCCAATGTAATTTTAGTAGCTGCTAGTGATTATATTAGATGGCTGATTCCAATGGAAAGAGCTCACAGTCACCCAGGTTATATTCTTGTAAACAGTTTCTCACTGAACCTCTTCATTTAGACACTGAAGATGTGGTTCTGAAAAACTGTCACAGCCCCTTAAGAAATGGCAAGCATTTTAAATTTTAATTTTGTCACCTTTGTATTTGAAAGAGTAATGGCCACCTTCTCTCAGAGAAAAGCTTCAGGGAAGGTACAAAGCTTCAATTCATTTGCCACCTGTGGGTAGCCTGACTCCCTGACTGGTACTTGACTATTTGACAAGTTGTGTGTCTAACGGCTCAATAGTGTTTTTATTTGCTCCCCAACATAAAACGCACTATAAAGAGGGCTAACAAATCCTGAAATTACAAGCCACAAAAAATTCCTTATTAGAATAAGTACTTGAACAAAATATATCTTTATATTGTAGCTTAAGAATAATGGAAAAAATCAATAGTGTCCTGGTTTATAAAAGAAATCCTGTGTCTTTAGCCCCTAGATATTTTGGCAAATTATCAAAATTTGAGTTAAAATCAAGTGTAAGAATAAATGAAAATTACAAAGTGTCTTTATGAAACTTTAATAATGTTAGTTGTATACCCATGATATAAATTTAGGGAAAAAATCAAATTAAATATATTATCATTTAAAGTAGCTATATATACTACATAAAGCCTATGTAATAATTTTTTTAAATGGAGAATTTTAAAAAAGATTTTATTTATTTATTTTTAGAGAGAGGGGAAAGGATGGAGAAAGAGAGGGAGAGAAACATCAATGTGTGGTTGCATCTCATGTGTCCCCTACTGGGGAGCTGGCCAGCAAGCCAGGAATGTACCCTGACTGGGAATCGAACTGGCAGCCTTCTGGTTTGCAGACCAGGACTCAATCCACTGAGTCATATCTGTCAGGGTTATATAAATATATTTTTATTTCAGATCCCATGATGCATGAAAAGTAGTTACCATTTATAAGGAGTTAAATTACCCAATGGCTTAATTAGAGTTCATATTAATTATAAGAAGGAAAATCAACTCTCTTTCAAATGGCACGTATAGATTAGTTGGCCATAACTACACATGCCTATGCAGTCTTAAAGTTAAATAAGACTCTCTGCAAATTGTTCTGATGGCCTTAAATAAAACTTTCTTCTTAAATGGAAAATTCAAATGTAAATAATTATCAAGGTAGGCATAGTCCTGCCCACGTTATGTCAACTGCACTATGCAATCAAAGTCTGCGCATGGGAGCTCGTGCTCACCATGCACCTGGATGCACAGCAGACGCACAAGTATCCTTCACTGACTTGATTCTGTATGTGCGACTATGAAGAGTCTCACAACAAAGGCTGTCCAATGGTTAAAACAACCTAGTAAGAGAATCACTAAGGCTACACATTTTACTCTAGTGGACAATGTCCTCACTAAAAAATCTGGTTACTCTTATATTAAAGCAGTGTGGATTTAACACATATCTTCAGTGCCATAAAATGGAAAGACAGCACTATAAGTAGCCAGGAGAATTGTGTTACAACTATGTGATCACCTGACTTTCTAGTCTACAGAAGAACAGAAGCAGAAAATCAGACGGGGCCATGGGTGGGGTTAAGAAAAAGGAAGAGGTTGAGAAAAAACAGTGCCAGCAGCAAGAACATACAGGGAAACAAGAAATGCCAAAGAGAATAAACAAAATGCTCACAAAGCATTGTGATCTATCAAACAGAAATTAAAGTAGGGCAAATGGCTCAAAAGTTCCTCCTGAAGGCATCAGTTCACTGTAGTAATTAATATTTGTAACTGTGATTCTAAGTTGTCAGGATAAAAATTATAAAATACATGTTATTAAGAGGCAGAAATGCATGTGATACATGCTAGACATTTTTCCATCTAATATCTCAAAATATAAAAATAGTTCAATAGCATGGAAGATGTATGTAGACTTCATTCTTCAGTGCTTGATAAATAAGGCATCCAACATAAGGTGAATATTTGTGCATACATAATATGCACACACATATTTGGTAAAGAAACCTGGGATTAGATTCACACGAAGTGAATAGGATATTTCCCACAAAACGCTCCTATTTAAGTAATGTTATTAGTCAGAGGATCCTAGGTTTTGTCACCTTGCTGTTTCTATTTACAGTACTCTGAATTACTTATCAGGCGAAGCATGCTTTTTATGGATAAACATAACTCCCCAGTAGCCATTCCTACGCTGAACATAACAGAATATAAAGAGTCTAAGGTATCTGTTCATTAATTATGAGGAAAAAATAGATACTGAATAAACAGAGGTCAAATAAATGGAGGAAAAAACCCAATAAGCTGTTTCTAGAAAGAGTCTGAAATAACCCATAAAGCCACTAGGTGTAGCTATATACCCGAGAAAGAAAACATCTACAGCAATTTTAAAAGCAAAGTTAAAAAAAAAATTAAAAAAAAAAAAGCAAAGTTAACCACATACTCAACTTCCTTTAAATCCAATCTTCCCTTTGTTTTAGCTATAAGTCACAATAACCAAGGAAGAGGAATGATAAATATAATTAAGAATTATGATGAAGTAGTATTTTTTCCCCCACAGATGAAATTGAGATCTTGAAAACCATGGACAGATAAACATGATCCAGGCCCCCGATATGAAACAAGTTCACACCAGTCAAAAGTACTGCAAGTGCTTTGGAAAGCTATATATTATCAAGAGCCTGTTCCTACTTCACAAGGTAGAAGACCACAGCCACTCACAGCTGGATTGTGATGAACACAATCAACAAAAAGGGTAAGTGTTGTATCGGAACTACACATTCCTGCCTTTGCTAATTCAAAGATTTATTGAGTGCTCACTCCTTCAACAAATACTCAGTGACCACCTATTATATATCAGCCCAAAGATGGCTGCTTTCAAGAAGCTTACATTCCACTGGGAAACAAAATAAGACTAAGGGAATATGTTTGGTCCTTAAATTGCTTGCTGTTCAAATGGAGCTACACAAGAAAGAATGTAAGTGCATAATGGTGGAATACTACAAAGTCTATGGGAGGACGGCAAAGTGGCCTCCATTCTTTTTGGGGATGGATGAAAGAAGATAAGTAACATCTGAGATATACCTACAAGGAACACCAGAATTGTAGAAATGATGTGGTAACAACAGGAGGAAAAGTATGAAGGCCAAGTGTTCTGTATGTGTGAGAAACAGCGACTTTCCCAGTGTGGCCGAAGGTTAAGATGGCTGAGAATGTAATGGGAGATGAATCAGACTGACAAGATCTGAATTCTATGTTAAGTATGAGAAGTAAGCTGAAGGTAATGGGGAGCCAGTCAAGGTTTTTAGTCACAGGAGCTGAATAATGAGAGATGTGCAGTTAGATAATTCTGTCAGTGAAGTACAAGATGACCTTGGCTAGGGGGTGACTGGAGGCAAGAGACCAATTAGAAAGTTAAGGAAATAAGGAAATCCCACAACTGAGATGTGGGGCCCCAATTAAATCACAGATATTTTCACAGGTATTTAAATCACAGGTATTTTTGAGGCGTCAGTAATATCTAGAAAGATGTCAGAGCTAAGGAAAAGGAAGAGAGGTCAGACAGGGCCAGTGTTTATAAGGTGAGTTAAAGCCTTAGACTAAAAGAGGGAATTTGAGAAAAGGAAGAAGATTTTGAGGTGGGTGGGGTATGGACTTGTCTGCTATGGGAGGAGAGGATTTGGGGATAGAGAATTCCATTTCAGAGTTCAAGTGTAAAGATCCTGTGTGACTCCAACATCCAGTGATCTGATTTTCACCTTCATTCAGTCTGACCCAGCCTTTCATACAACTGGTGGCTTTTGCCAGGTGTCCTTCAGAGTCATCTGAGTGATCATTTATTTGCATTTAATATGAGATGTTAAATGAAGCTCTGAAATGGACTTGATCTTAAACACAGGCGAATTAAATCTAAGTATATTACATCTAAGATAATCCTTCAAATCATTTTTTGAAGGACTAAAATAAAGCCACTCTTAATTAAACCTAAATTAGGTTAAAGAGAACCTGGTACTAAAGCACTGCTCTTGGCTGGCTGATCCCAGGACTGAGCTACAGCTGAGAAGGGTACCGGGTTGGATATCCTGGACAGCATAACCAAAAAATGCTGCAGAGAACTGAGCAATCCGCAAATAGAATACATGTCAAATCATCTGGCTGAAAGAAAAAGTCCTTGGTTTTCCCCAGGGCACCAGACTACTGATTTCATGCCACGAGTAAAGCTCTACTATCATTACAAGCTGTATGGCAGAGCACTAGTGTGGAAGTCCAGCACAGACTACAGGCCGCTTCTGCAAACAACTTCTACCCTTTGTACCCATCTCTGGAAGACAGAGGAGCTCATGCAAGTTCATCACTGTCTTGAGCAGTGCAGCCTGGGAGATGATTGCCAATCAAGTTGGGTAAAAGGACTTGATCCTCTGGGCTCTGAGCCTCAGTGGTGCCAGATGGGAGAGGCTGGGCAGGATGGGCAGTTCCAGCTAAAACGGACAGTGGTTTTAATTTAGATTGTCGAAAGCTAACTTCATTTTGATAAACACCTCCAATGTCACACCCAAAATGGTAAGAAATAAAAGTGACCGGAAATGGCTGAGTTTCTCCTTATAAAAGCAGCAGCTGTTCAAAAAATTTTTTCTATTTATGCCTAAGGATCTTTCTTATTAATAACCTTAGTTTGTATCATTTTCCCATTCCTCACTTCCCCCATCATATGACTGCACTGAATGTATATTATCTTGTCACTTTATTACATACTTTCTTTCCTAAAGCAACAAGAAATAAATCATTTGAAAGAGCAAGTGGGTATAAAAAAGTTTCTTCTTAGAAGTGGTTCTTAAAGACCTAACTGCTGGCAACTTCTTCCTTAGCTGATTCCCTTCTATATGATTCACTTCTTAAAGCCATTTAGCTTTGTTTCTGTAGCTTGGGAATTCTCAAAATGGTCCCCTCCTTTGTCAGAAATAAAAGGATGAACACTGCTCGTGTCAGAATTCTGCTGTTTTTAAAAGTGGGGAGGACAAATTCTCACTAAAAAGAGCCCAGGAATCAAACTTCAAGAAAAGGGAAAAAAGCATTCTTTTGTTTAACTAGCATTTTTATCTATCTATAAGTTTTATAGATGTTTATCGGTTTATATTTGTTTCTGAAAGTTAGAAAGAATGTTAATAGATGTTGGGAAGAAGAACATCATTGTGATCTAATCTGCTAGAAAAGATGATGCTGACTTTCATAATACAATGCTTGGTTGGAAATTATGAGTAAGCCTGTGTTGAAAGGTCAAGTGTGCATTATTATTCCAACATTCACATTCACCTTTCAGGACATGCTTAGGGTATCTCCACCCAAGTGAGAGTGAGTCTGATTGCTATCGGGTAGAAGCCATGTGTTAGAAAGTGAAATGATGCTCAAAAACTGTTATGTTAGGAAGTCAAACATGCTAAATAAGTATGCAAAGGCACAAAGCGACGTATTTACTTTTTTTGAGCTGAATGTTAGAACAATGTAAATAACTACCAGTCCACCAACTTTTTCCTCTACTGAATTGAATGAAATCAAAATAAGTTAAACTGAACATGTGGTCAACTACTATGGATCCCAACTGTAAACTATTTATAGTAACAGGCTTTTGTGATGTAAAAATCTTATATGGTATCTTCTAAAATCACTATTTGAACAGGCTTCAACTGTCACCTGTATGGCACATTCACAATTAAAAAAAAAAGAAATTTAAAAAAAAATATATATGAAATAAAATTGAGCTGACTGCTATTTTGCCCTACATAGCAACTCTGGTGAGGAACTGAAAAATTTCCATCCCCAGTTCTCCAGTATGGTAAAATAACATGACCTTCAGGTTAATTCATCTGGTCTCTGTTAAATGAGTCTGGAAAGTAGAAGAATTCCACAAATGCAAACTATGCATAGTTAAGTGCTATTACCTGCACATCAAAACCATACCTAAAAATGTTTAGCATAAGCAGACCAATAACTATACAGGGAGTAAAAGACCATAAAACCAAGGTCATAAGGGCCTTGGTCCTTTTCATTTTCCATTTTAAAGAATAAAACAACCTGGAATGCCATGTCTCTTGATTTTTTAAAATGGAAGTTTGGATTTATTCAGGCACCAGAGACAGGGACACTTTCATGCTTTAAAATATCTCATCTTTTCCCTAGCAAATCTGAATGAGAATATCACAAAAGTAGGGGATGTTATGAATAGGGCTGAATGAATCACAGGACCCACCCTACAGACCCAGGACAAAGTCATGGCAAATGCTAGGATCTGTACATTGCATTTCTTACTCCTAGGCTCACAGACCCTCGAAATTTGCACCTGACTTGTGTTTGTGTCTTCTTGGGCTCATTTACACCACTTCTGTTACCCCCAAGGCAAAATATAATGCACATACAGAGCTTAATGAAAACAAAAGTAAAGTCTGTTTATGAGCTGCAAACAGTGAGTGTGCAGAACTAACAGTGTGTATGGAATACAAACGTCTGCATGAGCAGAATGGAGAGGAATGAGGAACCGACTTACCTCTGATGTGCCAAGAGCATGTTCTCCAGCTAAAAGAAGCATGCTCAGCCCTCCCATTTGAGTGGGATCTAAGTCAAAAACAAATAAATCATCAAGTTACAATTACAAAGTACATATAATCTACACAGAGTAAAAAGAAAACTCAAATAGTAGCCATCAGAAATCCAACAGAACCACATATAGCTTTCTACAGAAAACTTTCCAAAACTCTTTATGCTTGGCATGTACGTACTTAGTGTTCAACTTTTATCAGCACTTTAAATACCACTGTTGTCCCACCATTCCAACATAACACATTCGCCGACACCACAGCTGTTTATAATGTGAATTATTTCCTTTATGTGATGTTTCTTTCCTTACTGCATGGAGGGGAGAGATGGGTTGTCTTTTTTTTTAAACAGAAGAGTCCTTATACTTACCTTCTAAGAAGTTTGAGATTGTTATTCTCAAATTATTGTCTCTGCTATTTAAAATCAGGGCTGATAAAAAGAACCAAGCTATCAGAAACTAGAGGACAGAGAAAAAAATTAAAAATGGGCCTGAAAAATCTAGTAGCCTTTGTTCAAATAGTCTTTCTTTAAAACTTAAAATTAACAATGATTTTTTTTTTTACATATTAAATCTTAGGGGTATAGTCAGGCCCTTCTTAAAATGAATCCTTTTTATATTACCAAAGGTCTTTGTTTTCATTCCTTCAATAATCAACAGAAACAGAAAAATAAAATAAAAACAACAAAGTGGCAGATCTATGACCCAGGTTATATATAAACAAGGAAAGTACTACAGACAACTAGAAAGCTTTATTCCTGAGGGTTGTCTTATATGGATTAAATTTCAGAACTGCAGTTATGTAATGTATGTGAAAATGCCTAATTCAGTGCCTATCATAGGCATGTAGGTGCTCATTCAATGATTTTTTAAATTCAGGAGTCTACAATTAAAAGTGAGGGTGAGGTATATACTGTTGCCTAAAGACATTCAGGAGTTTCTTTTCTTTTTCTTTTTTGAATTTTTGTTTAAAGGTATGACCTTAAGTATATCCTTGTATACAATCCGTCTTGAGAACTCATGAAGCAACCCTGACCACATTTTTTATACAATTTTTTTGAAAAATTGAAAAGAAAATCTGAGGCACTAAAAAAAAAAAAGGAAGAGGTTATTAAAGGGGGAAATATGTCACCAAATGATCAGGTGGTTAAGACTTAATGTTAAAAGGTAGCCACAAAGGAAGACACACATATAAACTTCGTAGGTACATGCGCATTTGAAGAAACAAGTTTTTTTTCTTTTTGCTGGTTAAGAACTGTTCTGGCTGTTAAAATAGATACTTAAATCTATTTAAAAATAAAAATCAGGAGGGGGAAATGAGTTTAGCAAAATGGAAAAGTTTAATTTGGTTCTTCAGGTAGCTAAATACATTTGAAGGTGCCATTTTAGAGATCAGGAGGATTGGATGATTGCTTTCCAATAAAGACAAAAACCTGTTAGCTCAGATTATAAGATAAAATAGGAACATGCTTATATGATAACTTTATTTAAATTATATACCATTGTGACTTTCCAAGAAATTTGCTGCACTGATACTAAAACATAGACCAAGAAATTATCATCATGCTTTATATTAATATTTATATAGTATTATTTAGAAATATCAAAAATTTATATAAGGAGTCTGCTTTCCCTTCACCAAGATGGCTTATACTAAATTAAATTCCACACAGCTTTCCCTTCTTGGAAATCATGCAACTGACTGCTCTGATGTTATTCAAAACAGCAAAATGTCATGTGACAAGTACCATTGGGAAAACAAAACAAAACATGAGATTTCTTGTTGAGGAAGAGCTTAAACTGGCCCCTAAATGCCCTACAGTATACATTAGATACAAATAGCTATGGCCCACATTTTAATTAAAGGCAAATCAATTTGCTTTCATTGTGTAGAAAAGGAAGTATCTGAAAATATCAAACCAATATTACATACTATACCCTAACTTAACAAGGGCTCTGATTATAGATTTCTAACATCCATTTCCGACAAGCCCTTACATAATAAGGTAAATTCAAGAAAGGTGTTTTTTGTAAACTTTCTTTCCTGTATTTTGCTATAAAGAACACAGTTTTTAAGAGCTGACCTGTAAACATCTTGGTTGAAGCCTAGGTCCCACTTCTAATTTATAGGTATAAAAGGTAGATTAATAAACTCTCAGAAAGGATGCTATAAACAGACATCATTCATAGCTTTCTGTAACTTACCTACAATTACTTTTGATTTACAAAAAGACATTGAATGCAAAAAACCTGCACAGACTGACCTAAATTTAAAATTGGAAGAAAAAAGCAATGGAAGATAGTATTAATTGAAAGAATTCAGTTGGAAGCAAATCATCCATATACTCTTTTTTGGTCCTGATAATAAAATTTGTTTTTAAACACTCCAACTGATATAATCTGGGAAGTCCAGAATGCTCACCAAGACTACCAGCAAGTGGTTTGAAGCTAAAATTGTACAAAGTGACAGCTAAAACAAGCAAAGATCCCTGTTTTGATTCTCCTGAGATATGCAGAAGTATCGTTTTGGAAGCTCACTTAAGAGTTACACTACACACCTAACACAGCAATCACCTGAAGGCTTTGTCCTCCAAGAATGCTGCCATTATATTAGAATGCATTTCTTAGGTTTATACATGACAGCACCACATACATTGTTGTACTATGAATCCTGTGCTGAACTAGTAAACTGATTTGGCCTACTGGCTATTTTTTTTAAAAAGGAAGTGTCATCATAATATTGTTCAACTTCACTTTCCATATTACCAATGGCTCAGTGCTTCATTTAGAAGAAAACTGCTTGTGATAATGAAATAGGAACCCTATAGCTCACGATCAACCTCAATGCTTCCCCCCTGCCCAATCTCTCAATTTCACCCTGGAAAGTTCCTCTCCTGAGTACTATACTGCAATAGCCAGGGAAGATGGAGCCATTTACAGGATGAGTTTAAGTATATTTATCTCCTGGTTATAAATACTTTAGCATTCCTTACCACCCAAAGAGTATTAAAGGTCCCATAATAAATGGGACCAACTGGAATTTTAACTTTGCTCAGCCAGTACAGGCATGGGGACAGGAGAGGGGAAGGTGGGAGTTCCCTCTAAGAAACAGCTGTCAGATCCATCTCAGATCTGAGATGGAGTTGTTCACATTCTCACCTTTGATGTGTCACATCTTCAGATGATCTCCATAATTGTGGCTTTTTAAGTATTCACAATAACTAAGGTGCTTACTGAGACAGATTACTGTGTATGTGTCTTTAAACTATTTTGTTATGTTATAAAGTTCCCTGAGCTCCTGACATCTCCGCATCACTGTCTGCTTTTCCATAATGCCAATGTCAGGAATTCACATATATGTATAGTGACCCTATTGCTTGATCTATGCCTCCTTTCTTTAATTGTATATACTCAAGTATGCTACACTCCAAAGCTTTAAGATATGCTATATTATATTTGCCATTATTTCCTATTGGTCATATATTTTAGTTCTCTTTTTCTCTCCGTATTATTACGGAAAAGTACTGCCTAACTGTATTGCCCTTTCCTTGAAGAACAGGTAGAAATAGTGTCTACACTCACCAGCCATTCCAAAGTTAAGCTGAGGCATTTCTTCAGTCTTTGCTTTCTTGGGGCTTGGCAGGTCTCTTGAAGAGTCAGATGGGAAGGCCCATAACTTCTTTCGTGGATTGACAGTGGGCGCGGGGGATTTCACAGGCTTGTTTGTGGTAGGACACCATTTGTAGCCAGGGTTTGCTTTCATAAATGCATCTTTATACTGTAAACAAAGAAGAGATAACAGGTTTTAATTAATACATAGACTGAAAATGTTCTAATTGTCTCACATCATCACCCAACTTCGAAAATGACTGAAAACACTTCCAGTAACTTTTGACAGCTTTCAATAGAAGAATGACAATTTCGAGCATGAATTAATTTACTATAAAGTTCTTTGTGGGAGGAGGGTACAAAGCCAACAAATTTATCATTTTTTAACCCTCAATATTTTATTAGTACAGAAAAAGCTGTCTGACCTTGGCGGAGAGAGGGATTTATTTGTCATGGAAAGAGTCAGTGGCTTTGAAGACAGAAAAACCAGAGTTCAAACCCTAACCCTTCCACTTAGGGCTACAGTGACCAAGGATGGAGACCAGAAATGGAGAATATAACATCTTTGGGCCTCAGCTTTAGTTCCCATAGACTGAAAACAACACCAAAATGCTCAGAGTTACAGAAACAGTAGTGCACAGCATGGCATGTGGAACACATTGAGGTGTGAGCCAATACCAAAGCCAGTAACAAAGTTCTTCTGCTCACTGCTTAATTTGGTAAGTACAGTAAAAATTAAACCTGTGTTTTGATGTACTAGTAAGGAAAATGCAGGCACAGTTATCAGAGCAAAGTAATCAGCTGTGGGATAAATGAACCAAGATTGAGAATAGAAGAAGGGGAACAAGGTAGGGCAAAGTGATACATAACTTCTCAGTCTTTTGAAGATGTAAGGCCATGCAGAAGAAAGAGTACTGGGCTCAGTGTCTGGACACCTGGGTTTAAAATCCATCTATGCTACTAGCCTGCTGTGGACATTAAGCAAGTTCTTTAACCTCTCAGTCTCAATTCCTCCATTTCTTAAGTGTAACTGTACCTGCCAACATCCCAGGGTTTTGTAATGAGCACACACGACCACCAGTGTGAATGTGTTGAGAGCTGTAATGTGTGATGTTGCAATTAATCCATCACAAACTTTATGTTTTTACTTGGAGGTATCAGCCTTCACTGACATCTTCCTTTCCCCTTTCTTTCTGTTGCTTCCACTCTAGCCCTTTTTCTCACATCTGCCACTTCTTTCCCTTTTGTAACAAGGTATTTATTTCTATTCGTTATATATCACTAAAAGTTATCTGATAAAATGGATTTTCTATGTAGTCTTCAACTGGTATATGTTATTACTGATGGACACCTTATTAAATTAATGCAATTATTTTAATCCCATAAGTTTGCCATTAAAAAAAAAGCTCCAAAGCTTTTTATTTAACTCAATAGGAAAAAAAAAAGGTTCCTTTGTTCTTGGTGTAAGGAAAGTATATGTAATCCAAGTAACAAAGTTTCCTTGGCACTTCACTTTAAATCATATAAATGAAAATTGTATGGCAGATAGTCAATGGTTTAGAATTATTCACAATTACCTTAATTCAAATTTTTTGAATAACCCTTTTTTTTTCACTAAAAGCTGTACATTTGCATATTGATACACAGGTACATGTAGTAATAGGAAGATAAGCATAAAAAACTGTAAGATACAGTTCACCTTTCTTAAAAAATAATTAACATAGGATACAAGGCCAGAGCCAAATAAGAATTTACCATCATATAGTAGGATGTATTTGAGGTAACAAATGTGATAGAAGACACAGCTATCCTACATGTACATGGGGGGGGGGGAGTTACATATTAAGCTGGGGCAGACAAATAGCCTTGCCTGCTGTCTGGAGGCAGAAAGTGACAAATGGCAGGGAGAGGTGGCGATGGAAGTAGCAGACACATGCATCATTACTGTGTTCCAGTAAAGGACACACAGGCCAGTTTTGTCAGATGAACAGTCATTTGGACAAAGGTCACCACTCTATAAAGTAACAAAAGACTTTCAAACAAATTAACATATTTGTCATGAGAAATAAATAAATTTGGTAGTTTTATAAGAAGAAAGTTCTGGTTATGAAAGTTCCAGTTACTACAGTAAATCATGATGACTTTGGAATATATGATCATTCGAAGGGATGTAGATAAAAGTTAACTTTTGCACTCTGAAAAATTGTAAATTCATGCTGTAAACTATTTTGTAAGAAGAAAGTTTAAAGTGCTTAAGGAAATTATTAAACCTTATTGAACACATTTTTTAAAGAAAATAAGTATTCTACAATTCTAATTAGTTAACATAAATTTATCTATCAATATACTTTCAGAAATATAGATAATGTTTACTTACACAGATCTCTATTTTCTAAAAAGTAACAAAGATTTTAAAAAACATTCTAAAATTTTAATTTTTTAAATTAGTACAAATTGATTAAACTGACTTTTCTCCTAATTACTCAAATTAGGAAGTAAAATTGTCCTTTAAAAATTTGCATATGAAAATGAACTACTGTTGCCACAATAATCCTTATAGCCAATTTAGGTAACAATATCTACAGCTAAACTCAGCTTAAACTAACCGTGCATTCATTTTTTCCTTTATGACTCTTCCACAATAGAACAGCCAAGCAGTTCTGTGGCTACTTAGTCAAGTCAGTTTTTGAAGTGTGTAATTTTTATTGGAGTGGTTTTATCATGAAAGTTTTAAGGGTCGATGTTCAGTTACATAAAACAGTTTAATTTTCTTTCTATTAAGATACCTAGCAACAAACAATTCAGACAAAATAGTACTATTAAGTCTTATTATCTAAATGATGATTGTTTAAAAAAAATTTTGAGGGAAAGGCCCTAGAACAAGGAAGTAGAGATTAGTGCCACTTTTAAAATCTTCCTTTCCTCTTTCACCCTTGTATAATGTGGTTTCTGCCTACCACAGAGAGGTGCAGTTGTCTCAAAATACATTATGTTAGGGGTTCACTTAGCCCCCTGCAGTTAACAAAATTTTTAAAAATGTGCCACATCTCTTTTTTAATATCAGGTAATTTTCATTGTCATCTTTCCTCCAAAATTCTGGTAGATTTTATGGCAATATTTCACATATTTGTACCAGAATCAGCTGTCTTTTTTTTGTATAGGCATTCCCAGGGTCCCTTATTACTCACCACAGTTGCCATTCTCTCTTGTTCTGTTGAAGATCTAGACTGTACTAATAACTAGAAATACTACTGGTGTTTTAAGTAGCCGCCCCCCCCCAATCCCGCATTAAAAACAAACAGTTTGAGAATAGTTAGTAAATATATCTTTCATTAACATTAAGATGCTCTTTAAGATCAAATTTCCATTTTTGTAAGAAATGATCTGGAAAGTAATGTTAGGACCCAATTTTTAAAATATTAACATAAGTTATTGTCTTTCTATATATATGTCATTGTCGTATATGAAGCAGGCAAAATGCTGTCACAAAGGGGATGTATTTACCACCATTACTGAGTAACCGTGGCACATTATTATTGCTAATGAAATGTGGTGGCGGTTGGGGTTGGCGAGAAGGGAGTCAGCATTTACTGAACATCTGGTAAAAATCAGGAGCGGAGTCTGTAAGTAGAATCACTTAGGTTACCTAATGGGTTGAAAATAAGCAGAAAAAAATGGAGGCCATGAGATGGCTTTTTACTAATGGGAGATTTTTGAAAACTTTATTTTAGCAAGAGGTTATTTATAAGATAGGACCAACAGCTTGAGATTGATGTTCTTAGAGTGTAACTGAGTTAACCCTCCTAGCCCCATCACGAACAGCACTGCCCTGAGGATCCAGATAGGTAGGGGCTAACGCTTTGGCCCCTTTAATCCTGTTATGATAGATGTTTGCCCACATGGTTGGCCATCGGACCAGCATGCTAAGACTTTAACTATATACAGTCTACATAGAGTTTTCCCTCATTTCTTTCCTTAATAACCTCTTCACAACAAATGACTAGGTCTTTCTGTTGCAGAGCCAATGACTGATGAGGCACCCAGATCCAAGGATAGACAGATATCCTCACACCCTGAGGCTCTTCCTGCCTCACGTGCACTGGCCACCCTTGGTGTTCATACACTACTTGTGTTGACCTGTCTGTCTTTGCATGAATTTATGGCTTCTCTATCTAAGCATTAAATTCCTTAAAGACAAGGGTTGTGTTATTCTTTTTTCTATCTCCCACATTCTTAACCCTTTTGCTCAATACCTACTTGGTTGGGCTAATGAATATTGTTTTGGTATTGATCATTTACACTGAGTTTAAGATTTTGCAAGGTTAATATTGTGATACAGTGACAGCCTATTAACCCTCAGTGATTTCTCAGTTACCATTTTTCATAAAAACCCACACACTCCAGGCTTTTTTCTTGCCCTTTGTTCATTCAACCCATAGGTTCTTCAATCCCCTTTTAGTGACCCTTTGCAAAATCTTTTTTCATATCTGAGCCAGGGAAAGGCCTATGGACCATGTATAAAAAGAAATATACAGGGTCTGCCAAAAGTAGGTTTACAGTTGTCAGTATGCAAAGCACAGTTTACTCTTGTATTATTTATTAATTATTGCATTATTTTCCATACGGACAACTGTAAACCTCCTTTTGCCCCACCCTGTATGTTTGTGTGGCTAATCATGGATTGTAAACAATATGAAGGCAGAGCTCTAATTCGTGCCCTTTTCACTCCAGTGTCTAACGAGCGTCTGTCTTCTAGTCGATGCTCACAAGCTAGTGAGAGGGAGGTGGGAGGGTGGAAGATGTGCTAGAGAAGGAGAAATGGTTATAGTTGGTGACTGTCACTGCTCCATGTTGTCTGAAGCACAGCTCTACATCATAAGTTCATTTATGATGGCTTTAATTAGTCTGCTTAATGCTTTAAAATAGTTGATGCTGGTAATCATTCCTTCATAAGAATGACAGTATAATCATTTTCATAACATGTATTGACTTTCGCCAAAGCATATCAATGATTCTTAACCAAGGATGTGATATCTTACTGGGAAAGAACTCATTTAGTAGATCAACCTTGGAGGGGAGAAAGAGGACTCCTGAGAAATCTGACTGTTACTGACAACATCTTTCATAATTGAAACTTTCTTCTTATAAAACTACGAAAAATCTTACATGAATTTCAGCATTAGGCCCCTCAATCAATCTAAAAATTAACATCTGAAACCAACACCAAAATGAGTAAGAGACTCAGTTTAAATCCTCAATTTATCACTCACTATGAGGTCTATTTATCACTATTTATGGGGTCATTATAAGTTCTTGTAACTTTATTTTATTTGAATATTTAAATGCTAGTGTTCACTAATGATTAGCAAATCGATATTTTTGAAATCAAGTCATTAGTTCATCTAACTGAACATCTATTTTCTTAGGGGCTATTAATCACATTGGACAGTATCTGCTAAGTTAGGCAAATGATTATTTAGTTTAGTTGATTCTTGTGATTTGAAGACAAATTTTGCATTTTTTGTAGCCTTTCATTTTGTTCACAGTTCCTAATAAAAATAGTAAATAATGATTAGGTGAAGTATCAAATAAAAGCAAACGTAAGTTTGGTTGTCAGAAATAACAATAAAGCTAACATTTACATAGCATTTTAAACTTTACAGAAGGCTTGCACCTTCATTGCCTTTTTGTATCTCACCTTGATCTTGGGAGGGCAGGCATCTTTACTGCCCCTTCCAGAGGTGGAAGCTCAGAGAGATCTGAGAAGGGTGAAGGCCAAGTAGGAGAACCACAGCTCCACTACTACTAACTTGCTTCCTTGGATAAGTCACTTAACTCCTCTAGGCCTCAGTATCCTCATCATATTGAAAAATAGTATCGACCTTATGAGATTCCTTTGAGGATTAAATGAGTTAAATTCCATAAAAGAACCTTGGACAGGATAGTATAATATTCGGGAATTGACTAATCATTTCAAATACAAATGCTAAAATATTGTTTTTAATACAGTAAGAAAGTACTGATATCTGAAATACAGGAAAGGTCTCAGAAACAAGGAATATTGTGAAACATGGAGTCAAAATCTTTTGTTTTATTATCCATATCCTTCCAAAGTGATGGAGCCCCTAATTAAGACACATTCAGAAGGTCCCATAAATAGTACGTCATTTCATTAGAGGTGGCCAAAAGTAACTGACAGAGGAGAGAAATGTCAATTGACAAGGGAGAGCAGATCCAAAAGACAGACCCATGGGAAAGCAAAGAGGAAATTCAAAAAAATAACATAGTTGAGAATCATCAAATACACAAAAATGTGAATAAAATGTAATTATTCACAAAGGTCTTACCAAATTACAGATTATAAAATAATTGTTTGCAAATAATAAGTTGAAATTGTCAAAAAATTCAAAAGGCATTCTGAATACTAAGTAAGAAGGTATGAAAACAAAATTTAAACAAAATTTCCAGGATAAATATATAAAATAAAAAGTGTTTAACGGAATGGTGGATTTCACCTTTGTGGAAATCACTATGTGTAACATGTTTTCATGGATGCTGGATAAATGAGGTGCTCCTCTCAGTGTAATAATAGCATGCAAGAGGCCAAAGGAATCCATCTCTGATCACAAGGGAACAAATAGTCTTTACACAAAGTATCCCAATTGTAAATAAATAACCAAACGCAGGCTAATTTTTTTCTTGAAATATGGAGGAAGAACTAATCACTACAAACGCCATGGAGCTGCATGTTGATGACAATGTTTCCTAGAGTACTGACAACAACAGACAGCAACATTTACAAAAGCCTTTAATAGTTCACATTCAAGTTACATTTTATTGCATTTATTTCCGTAATTGTTTTAATGGCATACAAATGAACCTCCAAACTTTGCAGCATGGTCTCATAATTTTTCCTTAACATCATCATTTCTTGTTACTCCTACACGTATCCTAGGTTTGGCACAAAACAAACAGTACTGTTCTTGAACTTGTTCTTACTTTTCCACTTCTGCTCTTATCTTTGTCTTTTTCTCTGAATACTATACCAAAGCCCAGGTCAGGTTCTATCAAGTTCATAAAGCCTCTTCTGACATACCGCCACGTAATACCCACCCCTAGCACAGATAGGCTCTTCCCCCAAGACCCATGACATTCTGTTGTTACCATTTTGCCACACTTAACTCAAACCCACTTATCTCTCTCCTCATCATCTAAAGCGAGCAGCAGATAGTAGTAAAAGGGTGCCAAAGTCAAACAGGCAGAGTATCTCAGCTCCACAAATGTACGAATGGTCAAGATACGAACTCCAAAGAGCCTGAGATCCCTGCTCTGAAGAACGGGGACAATCACAACTGACTTTACATTCTTGTGCTTACGTAAAATATTCAGTCCAGAATGAACCAATCAATCAACAAATGCATGCCTTCACCATCATGCCTCTGATTCCACACAAAAAAAGGGAGAGGGTATTATAAAGGTCATTCAAAATTGCCTTAACTTCCCAGATTCTCCTCTCTTCTTTTCACTGACTCTGCTCAACCTGAAGGTCAAGATATGTGATCCTCTAAACTGACTGTGAATTAACTATAATCATTACTTTAAGTGAATAGTGGAGGGTTACAGCAATACTTTGGCAATAAGGCAGACTTGTATTGCTATATTTTTAGGAGCACATACATAAGTATGTTAAAAGGAAAAGTACTATTATTTCTGCATCTCCTAAAGGACAGTCACAGTCAGAAACTGGAACCTGTGAACAGCCACAACACTGCACCATCATGCACACGGCTGAAGGTAAGAAAGCTACCCAGGTGATATGCTCAGGATGGCATTTTTAAATTACTTATAACCAAATGATTGCTCCAATGAGATTCATCAGAGAATATGGAGCCCTCATTCTATCATTTTTTTCAACAATGCAAATTAGTATTGGGCAATAACTCAAGAAACTGAAAACAAACCCCAGAACGATGCTTCTTCTCATTAGATGCACTCATAGAAGATGATCAGAAGCAATAAAAGAGTTAAAGTTTTTGCAGATAAAAGAAAATCTCTCTAAAGTTGTATTATTACTCACTGCTGTTTTTAGAATGTTTCCTTTAAAAACAAAAAGAAAAAATTAAGTATTCCTCACTCAGTTGATAATGACAGAGTAGATATTGGTGAGTATAACGTAAGCGCTCACATTCGCACTCAACTGTGCTGAAAGAATATGTCTTGTCCTAACAGAGAAGGCATTTTAAATTGGGGGTTTAAAGTTAAAAGTTTACACAAAGAAAACAATTTTTTAAATGATTGCCTCAGAGGGACCTTGAGGAACTGAGAACATATTCATCGCTAGCAACTACCACAGGTCCTGGTACCTTGAAGCAACTCAGTAAGTTTTTGTTTGTTAAACTGACATTTCAATTAAGGCCACAATATTAACACAAAAAAGCAACATCACAATTACCTGCACTTTAATGTAATTTCAAACCCATTTAAGTAAGTAAGTTGAAAGAAGTATCTCTTATAACTAGAAACTAATTGATTTTGGAAGTAGCTGAATCTTCCACACTGTGCACTACGAATAAGACAACATTTTATAGCAACATATGTAAACAAGGCAAGATGCAAAGTGAAGATCCATTTATGGTCTCCACTTGAAGTAGATTGCAGGGGGCCACCTTAACAAATTTCATTACAGCACCACTGTGGCAAATATTGTGACCCCAATTAAGTAAGTAGTAAGGGATTTCCTGTACGAAAATAATACTCCTCAAGTGGCCATGTTGGGTTTGTAAATTAGCAGTATTTAAGAAAAGGCAAACAAGATACGAACTTGGTACAGGCTATATGTTATCCAAAAACAGCAATCTAAAAACAAACTTGATTGTTTAATTATAGGAAGCTAATGAAGTTCCCTATGAGGCTTCAGAAAATTGTTTATTTTACCATATAAGCATGACTATGAAAAGATCTAAAGCTATTTAATGAGAAAGATGTACTGTTAATTAATGTTATGCTAGTGAGAATCTACTGAAACATTTAAAATCATGTAGGTTACTGGAATTGATTTTAAATTTTCCAGACGCTCTACATAGTAAAAATCCTGTCTTTAACAGCAGTTAATTCCTAAAGCCTTATGTGAGCATTAATTACATAGCAACTAAGCTAATCACTTACTCTGGACTCAAATTACCCTGAACATTGGCTAAAAATTTTTATGTCCCATGTTAGCTTGTTAAACAACTCCATAAAACCACATCACTTAAAATATTTATTTTTTTCCACGGACTAAAAGGTCTAATCACGTGTCACTTGAAACTCTGTATTTTGTCCCCTGCTGGTTCATCTTTTCACAGAACTTAACCAAATGCTTGGGTGGTAGGGTTTTAATGAATCAAGATTTTTTCTACAAGTGGCAACAACTGAAGAAATAAAGTTAGAATTACTCCTTTCAGGTTTAACCACAATGATATTGCTTTGCTTTCCCCTTACTTGATAAATCCATTACACAATATGTTTTATGTCCTGACTGGTGTGACTCAGTGGGTTGGGTGTCATCCTATAAACCAAAAGGTTGCCAGTTCGGTTCTCTGTCAGGACACAGGCCTGGGTTGTGGGCCAGGTCCCCAGTTGGGGCACATGCAAGGAGCAACTGATTGATGTTTCTCTCACAGATTAGTGTTTCTCTCCCTCTCTTTCTCTCTTCCCCTCTCTCTGAAAATAAATAAATAAGTAAGTAAATAAATAAATAAATAAATAAAAGAGGCAACCTATGGATGTTTCTCTCTCGTTTTCCCTCTCTTCTTCTTTCTAAGAAAAAACAGTTTTTACACAATATATTTTAAATATACAATGAGTTCATTAATTTCAGAGTAATTTAGAAACCGAGCAGTATACAATTTTTCAAGAAATGTAGTCACTGCTATCATTGTAGAACTGAGTAATGCCCCATCTTTCTGAATAGCCCTCCTGTATGGAAATGCTTCTAACCAACTACTGCCTGCACAGTGTTAACATGCATGCACATATCACAGTGTATCCTATTCCACTGTCATTTACGAGTTTTAAATATTCATGCTACACTACCAACAAAACAGAAATCAAAGCATCCCTCTGGATAACTGTGCATATTACAAAACCAAAAACTGTTACAGCTGTAAGGGATACAAATTTTTATCTAACTTCCTCATTATATATTAGATAAAGAAATGAAGAAAGCTGAGATCCAGAGATTGACCTAGACACCATCACAAAGCTATTTAGCATCAGAACTAGATCAAGACTCTTTCCCATAATACAACTAGAGTAGCCTAAGTCTGCCATCTTTTACTACAGGCATTTCTGACAACAGAAGCTGAGTTCCCAGAAAAACTAATTAGAAAAAAAAATCGTAATAAATAAATCACCATTCATAAAAATCAACTGCCTCTAACAATCAGTGGAGTATGTACAAGGAGAAAAAAACCTCTTGTAATATACTGCTCTTGGCACTCCACCAGTGTTTGGAAAGTGAACCCGGAACTCAGAAATAGGAACAAGCCTCTTATGTTTTTACTTAACACCTAATTCAGAATGCACCTTCCTACTGCTAGGCCTTCAATGGGAATTCCCTATGTGCTTACTGGGAGTTACAGGATTGGTTGCTCACATCTACCATAAAAACCTTGTCACTGGAACCTACCTCCTTGGCCATGTCTGTGTATTTCTGTTTCTCTTCTGGATCAAGAACAGCCCACCAATCAGCTAGTATCTTGGTAGCACCTCGGTTATCAAGCCTGGGGTGTTTCTGACGTACAAGGGAGCGATGGCGTTTGCAAAATAAGAGAAATGCATTCATTGGTCTCCGGGCTCGCTGTTCTGGTGATTCATCATCTTCAGTCTCACCAACATCTTGCTCTAGGCCATCAGCCCCAAGAAGTTGTACCTATTACCAACCAAAACAAAAGCCAGATGCTTAATACATGCTGGGCAATTTTGCTTTAATAATTAGTCTTGGTTTTCAAATTGTGTCTTTTTAAAAAAATATTGAAGAGTTTCAAGCATGGAAGGGATATATCAGATTTGTGTGTTTATTTACTTATTTTTTGATGTTAGAGAGAGGGACAGAGAGGGAGAAAGAGAGGGAGGGAAATATCAATGTGAAAGAGAAACATCAATTGGTTGCCTTTTTAAAAAAAATATATTTTATTGATTATGCTATTATACTTCTCCCAATTTTTCTCCTTTACCCCCCTCCACCCTCCAACCCTCTAGCATTACACCCCCTTAGTTCATGTCCATGGATTGTACATATAAATTCTTTGAGTCCTCTGTTTCCTATACCATTTTTTCTCTCTCCCCGTCTATTTTATGCCTACCAATTATGCTTCTTATTCCCTGTACCTTTCCTCCCCATTATTTCCCTCCCCCTCCCCACTGAAAGTCCTCCATGTGATGTCCATTTCTCTGATTCTGTTCCTGTTCTAGTCGTTTGCTTAGCTTTTGTCTTTGGGGTTTTTTTTTTTTTTTAAGGTCAGTTGTTGGTAGTTATGAGTTTGTTGTCATTTTACTGTTCATGGTTTTGATCTTCTCCTTTTTCTCAGAGAAGTCCCTTTAACATGTCATATAATAAGGGCTTGGTAATGATGAACTCCTTTAACTTAACCTTATTTGGGAAGCACTTTATCTGCCCTTCCAATCTAAATGATAGCTTTGCTGGATAAAGTAATCTTGGATGTAGGTCCTTGCCTTTCACGACTTGAAATACTTCTTTCCAGTCCCTTTGTGCCTGCAAAGTTTCTTTAGAGAAATCAGCTGCTAGCCTTATGGGAACTCCTTTGTAGGTAACTCTCTCCTTTCCTCTTGCTGCTTTTAAGATTTTGTCCTTATCTTTAATCTTGGGTGATGTAATGATGATGTGCCTAGGTGTGTGCTTCCTTGGGTCCAACTTCTTTGGGACTCTCTGAGCTTCCTGGACTTCCTGGAAGTCTATTTCCTTTTCCAGATTGGTGAAGTTCTCCTTCATTATGTTTTCAAATAAGTTTTCAATTTCTTATTCTTCCTCTTCTTCTTCTGGCACCCATATGATTTGGATGTTGGAACATCTAAAGTTGTCCTGGAGGTTCCTAAGCCTCTGCTCAATTTTTGAATTCTTGTTTCTTCATTCTGTTCTGGATGAATGTTTATTTCTTCCTTCTGCTCCAAACTGTTGATTCGAGTCCCAGTTTCCTTCCCTTTGCTGTTGGTTCCTGTACATTTCTCTTTATTTTATTTTGCATAGCCTTCACTTTTTCCTCTATTTTGTGACCATAGTCAACCATTTCTGTGAGCATCTTGATTACCAGTGTTTTGAACTATGCATCTGATAGGTTGGCTATCTCTTCATCACTTAGTTGTATTTTTTTTTTTTTTGAGCTTTGACCTATTCTTTCATTTCGGCCGTATTTTTTTGTCTTTGTGCACTTGTTATGTTGTCGGGGGGGCGGGGCCTTAGGTATCCACCTAGTGAGGCAACCCTCTTTGCTGTGTTGTGGCCCTGTCTGTAGGGTAGGGGTCAGAGAGGGAACAATGTAGCTACTTGCTCCGCTCTAGCTCTACTTTCCAGTGAACTCTCTCCTGTAAAACTGGGAGTTTTTCCCACCGTGGCAATCCCCGCCACAGTTTACCGCCAGCTTTGAGTCTTAGTTTCCCATTCAGCTAGCCCTGCCTTGCTCATGTAGTCCACCACCTTGCTGCAGGTCCTCTCTGCCCACCTGGCTGCCTGTCTCCATCCTTCTACCTGTCTGGGTGAACGTTTAATTCCTTGGTTGTTGGAGTTCCATGCAGTTCGATTTTCTGGCACTTCTGGCTGTTTATTGTTTTTAGACTGGTTGTTATCTTCCTTTTGGTTGTGTGAGGCAGTGAAGGGTTTCTACTTATGCCTCCATCTTGGCTAGAACTCCTAACTGGTTACCTTCTCTATGTGCACACCAACTGGGGAGACCAAGGACTGAACCTGTAACCCAGGCATGTGCCCTGACTGGTAATCCAACCAGTAACATTTTGCTTTGTGGGACGATGCCCAACTGAGACCCACCAGCCACAGCACAAATTGTATTTTTTTTTCTTAGCTCCATTTAAACAATTCAAAATTGAGAAAAAATTATTTTTTAAAAATTATGATTTAAAAAAAATATCAACCACTGTTAGGAGTTGGTAAACAACTTATGGTGTATTCCTCTGTCTAGTTTTTATAGCAACCTGTGCATATACGCTATTATAGCATATTACATTGCGTTATAATTGCTTACATTTTTTTTCTTACATAGCACCTAGCTCAATATCTGGTGGAGCATTAGTATTTCACTGTTGAATGAATGAATAAACCCATTGTAGTACATGGGTTTCAAGATTATTAACAATATTCATGCAGAGTACACAAATATTAACAGTTGTCTTTCTCTTCTTTGTAAATTGCTTTTTATAGCTAATAATATGAAAACGTTTCCCATGAAGATAGATAATAAAATCTAACACCACACAATGTTTTTGTGTACATCACAAGTACATAGCCTTGTACTGTAACAATCAAAACAGAAATTTAACATTACTTGAAGGAAGAACTACATTTTAAATTTTCAAGCTTGTAAGTATTAAGCTTTCCTGTCTAGTGAAATGCTATAGTGATAAGAATAAACCCATCCAGGCCTAAACCCTCAAAATCAGTTCTGAATTTTCCCTTTTTCTAAGCATTCCATCCAACTCAAGGCCTCAAGGACTGGACAGTGCTCCGTGATCCTGTCCATTCCATCTGCATAGTTCTCACTGCTGTCCCAGCACCACTCTTGCCTATGGCCTCATCTTCCTGCTTTTGATCTCTTACAAATACTTCCTGCACATGGCTAAAGATTAAATTTCTTAAAGCACACCTTTGATTATACAATCTCAGAATATATTAAGATTATTAAATATCTTCTAATGCTAAAGTATGATTTTACACTTCTTTCTTAGAAACAATACAACTGTGAACAAAAGTCGGAATGCTTACTAAAAAGCGTTTCTTTAATTTCTTATTTCATAGTTAAAATCAGGAAGGATTGAGGTTGTTGTGAGTCTGAGTTATACAGCAGGTTAGTAGTTCTCAAACTTGGGTGGGCACTGAAATCCCTAAAGGTCTTGTTAAAACGGATCGTTAGGACCCATTCCCAGAGTTTCTGATTCTGAAGATCTAGGGTTGGGCTTAAGGATTTATATTTCTCACACGTTCCCAGTAGATGCGGGTGCTGCCGGTATGAAAATCACACTTTGTGAACCACTGTTATAAAGGCAATTTTGTATCATGTTTGTTAGGCAACTGTTACAGATAAGATACTCTAGGGCAAATCACTAGCTTAATCTAATTTGGCATTTTTTTAAAAAGCCTTCAAGTTTAAATTAAGTATTGCAAATGCATTTAATTAACTATCAATTATCTTCAAATACAAATAGTACAGAACAAACCTGTAATCATAGCTATCTGATTTGGAAATATATTAAGGATTATTTATTAATGGGTTAAAGGCTATAGGTTTATTTTTCTTATTATGTATACAACCATTAACAATAATTTGCATTTTCAAGAAATATTTATTTTAGCATTCTTGAAGTGACAAGAAGCTAAAGAAAAAACAAGCAGACAAAAATGTATGATGTAGGCCGAGGAAGTAAATACATTTCCCTTCACAAAAGACTAATTTTTGAAGCAGTTACTAAATTATAAAACTCAAGCCAAGAGCTGGAGAGAGATAAATAACATAAAATCCTGGCCCAAGGAGCTCACTGTTTTGGGAGGAGAGAAAGACATATATACAAATAAATTAAAAAGCAGTATGCTGACTGCAGCAAGGAACCAGTGAAATAATGGAGCTCTATTAGATGGATAGAAGCACATGGAAGTCTCCCTAGGAAAGTTGTTGTCTGAGCTAAATTCTGAAAGATGAAATGGAGTGCCAGGCAGTCAATGGGGAGACATGGGGGAACTAACAGGCATTGAGCTGGATGGTTTATTCAAACATCAATATGCAGTTCAATAGCAATGATATATAAAAGATTAGAACAGGGACATGAGAATGTAGCAGGTAGAAGCCACTTCATGAAGAATGTGTTCTGTCACCTAAAAAAAAACCCCAAAACACGCTTTTAATCATGTAAACAAGTTTGCCAACTTACTTGTTTGGAAGTTGGTTTCAGATTGTACGGACCAATAAAAAACTTTGGGGGTCCAACACAGATGGCCAACTTTTTATTTTGTCAAGTACAGACATAAAAAAAGTTTTTAACTAGTATCTAGTAATATTAACTAACCAAAAAAAGAATAAACAAATAAATATGTGACTAAATAAATAAAATTAAATACAAATGAAAAACTATCTGAATTTATTTTTCTTTCACCAGGGGCTCAGTACTGTAATACTTTGTAACAAATCAACATTAGTACTAGACTAGGATATGGAAAGCCTGCTTAAAACCACAGGTGAGATATTGTTAGATTTGTATCAAGACAAATCTTGTCAGCTGTGTAAAGCAGGAATTGTAACAGCACAAGTCGAAGTAACCAAAACTAGAGAGAGCAGATAAAAGTTTATTCCAGCTATCCAAACAAAAAAGGGAACAGCACTGAGTCAAGGGAGCAACAATGAGAATGGATAATGTGAACAAAGACAGTATTTATTTATAAGATGAAAGCAAGAGGTATCTAATTGAACGTAAAGTTTGAAAAAGGAAGAGTGTTTCTAGCTTCAGTGGCAAGACTCCTTCATACAAAACAAAGAATACGTTTTCTCAAATGAAAGCAATTAGATCTGGCGCAGAGCAGAAAGATCAGTACTGACAGGCTGAATTCGAAGTCACTCTCAGCAGAGACCAGGCACAGAGACCAGGTGATGCACACAGAGAGCACTGAGCATACACATTCCCGGCCCTCCTGGGGCAGAACAGCAGTGCAACCAGCCTTCCACTCTGAAAGGATGCTTCTGGCTGCTTTGTTGAAAACAGACTGTAGAAGGACAAGATCAGAGGCAGAGAGAGACAGAGAGTAATATGCACCGGAAATGGTGGTAGCTCGGAGTCAGTCAGTAGTAGTGAAGTTGCTAGGAAATGGTCTCACTGAGAACATATTTTGAAAGCACAGCTGATAATTTGCTGATGGATGAACAAATATGAGATTTGTGCAAAAGAAAACAGATGAGGTTTCTGGTAGAACCAACTTGAAAATGGGAGTTGCCACTTACTGGGAAAGGGAAGATGCAGGAGAATGAGGTTTGGAGGAGAGAGACAAAGGCTTCATTTTAAACACATCCAAACTGAGATTCTTATATAATATCTAAGTGGATGTGTCAAGTAAATAGTCAGAAATTCAAGTCCAGAAATTAAAATAAGAGGCCCAGAAGAAATCAACACTGGAGGGTAGAATAAAGGAGGGGTGTCAACTGGAAGAAACTACGCAAATTCACTTGGGAAGAAATAGAAATGAGTGATGTCATACATATAGAGACAGTTTCAAGAAGTAAGTGATCAACAGGTGCAAATGTGTCAGAAAGATCAAAGTAAGTATAAACTTTGCAATTTCCTCAAAAAGAAGGAGTCACACCTATTTCTCTGAAAACAAGGAAAGGAGGAAGGAAGATGAGTAAGGAGTGAGAAAAGTGTACAGGTGAGTAGAGGAGAGGAAATTGAAGATTTCTATTTTCTCTATGAAAGAGGGAAAAAGGACAAGAGTGAGAGAAACCATAAAATATATCTAGAGAATGTATTTGAGAAAACGGGAAAAATGTTTATGATTCCAGTTGAGAGAGTGAAAAGGGAGCTGACACAAGCCAAGAGCAATAGAATGAATGGATGTCGAAGGCCTGAAGAAAATTAAAAATGTGTTTATAAAATTTATAGTAACACAAAATATGTAGTCATTTATTCTTCTACTGAGCATGTATTTGTTCAATACTTACTATGTGCCAGGCACCATTCTAAGTTCTAACAACGGAGAGGAACATGAAGAGGGGCAAGACCCCTGCTCTTATTGAGCTTATATTCCAGTTGAGGAAAACAGACATAAACAAGGACACAGTTAAACACAAGGCAAATAGTAAGAAGTGCTATGAAGGAAATCCTCTGACCTGGAATGAGTTGGGTGGGAGGAATACCTGAAATGAGGGGTCCCATCTGTTGGGGACATAGTCCTTAATGATGAGGAGTTAAGCCAGGACCCGGAGGAATGTGTGGCTTTCTAAAGTCACCTGCATGGTTGTGTGACTTTCCAAACAAAAGCTGGCTGCTCACGTGTCAGTCCAGAGAAGGGGACTTGGAGGACTGATGCCACAGTGGCTTGATGGGGTGAGAGCAGCCAGATACCACAGAGATGAGGACCTCAACAGCCTTGAGACTGCCTACAGTGGCTGGGCTAGGCTAGAAGCAAAGAAAGAGGCCAGAGGAGCAATGGGTTGGCTGCCAGGTGAGCACACCAAATTTTATGAAACCCCCATCTCCACTGCATCTCAATATTACCATCAAATCATTAGTTAATTGATGGAAATACTACTTTAGAAAACTCTGTTTCAGTCTAAACTATTAGGAAGTACAGACACTTTAAGAATCATCAACATTTGGAATAAAAATGTAGATTAAGTAGTTAAATAGGACTCAAATTACACAGAATTTAGAAGCACATCTTTCGCACTATAGGTGTTCACTGAAATTTCTAGAATGAATGCTCAAAAAAACCAAACAAACTTAAAACTTATATAACAAATGGAGGAATTACCTTATCAATATCTTCCTCTTCGTCTTCGTCTTCCCCCTCTTCTGAAAAGTCAACGAGATTTTTTGTGAGCAATGGATGCCACTGAAGACACTTTCTTTTGGGTCGTTTTCCAGCCCCTTCTCCTTCTGTTGAGTGATCTTTATTTTTATTACTGCCTTTCATTACTGTGACCTGTGAAAAGGAAAAAGGGAGAAAAATAGAGAAATCAAAGTAAGTTTGATTACTATTAGTTTATTTAGTTTCCTTAGCTTTAATTGGATTAAAATTTTAATGACTAAGGTATCTACCAGTTCAGGAGTTCACTGAATTCAGTAAGAATTCCGAGTACTGTATTTTGCCCTGTATAATATGCACCCATGGTTTTGGCCCAAACTTTCAGGAAAAAAATCTTTCATTTGAATTTTTTAATTCAATTTTTATTTTTTTATATCTAGATACTTGCTTTTATATTATAAAGGAATTTTAGCATTTATTTTTGAACATATTATGGTACAAGAAATTTTCTGTAACAAACAATTACAAAATGCAAGAATAGATACAAGTTACTTCATATACTACCCACATATAATGTGCATCCTTATTTCCCCCTCAAAAATTTGGGCAAAAAAATGTGCAGTATACATGGCAAAATACAGTACATAATCAAACATTCATTTTACTGGGCCAACCTGAGCTAATAAAATTTGCCATTTATGAAATCTACTTCCACTCTGTAACTGCAGAACTCAAAACCCAAATAAAGTGTTAGAATGATTACAAACTCCCGCCACCTGTTCATATTTATTTAGGGCAGGGTTTCTCAAAGTTTCCCACCAGAGAAATGTGAAAGATGCTTCCTGGGGGAGCAAAGGCGCTCACAGAGGTGGCCCTCCACACCTTCTCTGATGGCTCCTACTATAATAATTTACATAAATTTTGCCTTCTACGCTATGACAAATCTGAAATTGGAAGTATTATTAAATAAAATGAATACTTTGTAAGAATCAAATGTTTTGGATTTAAAATAAAACTTTCCTAAAATGACACATATTTTTCAAAAACTAGTTATGTGCAGCCTCAAGGAGGCAATGAATGAACACTGCGGTTCCTTTTGTGGGGTGAGAATCCCCAGTGCCCACGTGTGACACACAAATCACAAACGCACGTGTGTCTCTCAATTACATATGTGCTGCAATCCAGTGACACAGTTCTACTCCCTAGTTTTTCCTCCCCCAATGGGTAATTCACTGAAACAGTGAGGTAATAGCCAGGCTATGTTTGGTGACATAATCTTTCAGAAACCCAAAATTCTAAATTTCTTTTCAATGACTAAAAAAAGAAAGTTTTTCTCCCAAAGCAATTTATAGATTCAATACACTGCTTATTGGATTCCAGGAATGTATTTCATGGAACTAGAACAAATATTTCAAAAGTTTATCTGGAACCACAAAGGGCCCCGCATAGCAACAGCAATCCTGAGAAAGAAGAGCAAAGTTGGAGGAATCGCACTACCTAACATCAATGCAACTCCTTATCAAGATTCTAATGACATATTTCAAAGAACTAGAATATTTCAAAAATTTATCTGGAAGCATAAAAGGCCCCGCATAGCAACAGCAATTCTGAAAAAGAACAAAGCTGCAGGAATCGCACTACCTAACATCAATGCAATTCCTTATCAAGATTCCAATGACGTATTTCACAGAACTAGAATATGTCAAAAATTTTATCTGGAAGCATAAAAGGCCCCGCATAGCAACAGCAATTCTGAGAAAGAAGAACAAAGCTGCAGGAATCGCACTACCTAACATCAATGCAATTCCTTATCAAGATTCCAATGACGTATTTCACAGAACTAGAATATTTCAAAAACTTATCTGGAAGCATAAAAGGCCCCGCATAGCAACAGCGATCCTGAGAAAGAAGAGCAAAGTTGGAGGAATCATACTACCTAATATCAAACTGTACTATAAGGCCATAGTAATCAAAACAGCATTGTACTAGCATAAAAATAGACACATAGATCAATGGAACAGAACAGAGAGCCCAGAAATAAAACCACACCTTTAAAGTCATATAATATTTCACTGAGGAAGCAAGCACATACAATGGGCTAAAGATATGTTTATTTAATAAATGGTGTTCGGAAAATTGGACAGATATGTGCGGGAAAAGGAAACTAGACCACCTTCTTATGCCACACACAACAATAAATTCAAAATGGATCAAAGACTTAAATGTTAGATCCCAAACCAAGAAAATCCTAGAAGAAAACATATATAACAAAATCTCGGACATTGCTTGTAGCAATTTTTTATTAGATATAGCTCCCCAAGCAAGGAAACAAAAGAAAAACTAAACAACTGGGACTTCATCAAACTAAAAAGTTTTTGCACAGCAAAGGAAACCATCAACAGAATAAAAAGACAACCCACGGAATGGAAGAACATATTTGCTGATACATCTGATAAGGGATTAATATCCAAAATTTATAAAGAATTTAACAGAAGTCAAGAGCAAAACACCAAATAATCCAAACTTTAAAAAAAATGGGCAGAGGACCTGAACAGACACTTTTACAAAGACAATGTATAGAGAGTCAATAGGTAGACATATGAAAAGATACTCAATACCACTAATCATCAGAGAAATGCAAATTAAAACCACAATGAGATATCATCTCACACCTGTCCAAATGGCTATCATCAATAAATCAAAAACAACAAGTGTAAGCAAGGATGTGGAGAAAGGGGAACCCTTCTGCATAACTATGGGAATGCAGATTGGTGCAGCCACTGTGGAAAACAGTATGGAGGTACCTCAAAAAATTAAAAATGAATCTACCTTTTGACCCAGCAATCCCACTTTTGGGAATATATCCAAAGGAACCCAAAATACTAACTTGAAAGAACATAAGCATCCCTATGTTCGTTGCAGTATTATTTACAATTACCAAGATATGGAAACAGCTCAAGTGTCCATCAGTAAGGAGTGGCTAAAACTATGGGACATTCACACAATGGACTACTACCTAGCCATGAAAAAGAAGAAAAATTTTACCCTTTGCTACAGCATGGATGGACCTGGAGACTATTATGCTAAGTGAAATAAGCCAGTCAGAGAAAGACAAATCCCGTAAGATTTCACTCATATGTGGAACCTAATGAACAAACTGAACTAACAAGGAAAATAGGGACAGACTCATAGATGGAGAGCAGGATGACAGCTATCAGAGGCAGGGGAAGTTAGGGGGTGGAAGGATTGAGCAAAAAGGAAAAAGGACTCATGGACAACAGTGTGGTGATTACTGGGGGAAGGGGAGTGAGTATAAGGGGACTAGTGGTAATGGGAAGAAAATACAATAAAGATAAAAAAAGGGTTTTCTAAATAAAAACAACACATTCATATTATAAAGGTAAAAACAGCATAAAATGAGGTTTACCTACATCATCATGTCCTAGCCTAGTAGCCCAGACGTAAACTATACCCGTCCAATTTTTTACATACTTTATTACCATCTGTCTGATTTGTTATATTTCATTCATTTGAAGTAACAATACACCAATCATGGTTTAAACATACACATGCAAACATTCAATAATGAAATTAAATGCCATCTATTTAAATGTTTCATGATGACAATTATAAACACAAATGCTGTTGCTAAAAACACAAGGTAGTGGCCCTTTTGGTCAGTATAACTCTGTCTTAGTCCAAATGCTTGAAAAGTGGTATCTATAAACTTTTAATGCCATGTTGCTAAAAATGGGGCCCACACATACTTTCAAGATTTATCCAGTTGTCAAGCCTTCAGAACAATATGGCATAGGCAAATGTATCCTTCATAATTATTTCTGGGTTTGGGGTCATACTTAGGTCTCCCTCACTTCAAATTAAAGAACAAATCAATAATGTTTCCTTATAGAACTTACATGACTTCACTATGTTAGAAGTTTTAAATATTTGATCTGCAAGTCACTCTGATAAAAGGAGTAAGGAAAGGAAATAGCTTCTTTTTCTCCCAAATACGTAGTCAGACAAGTGTTCCAATACCATTTATTAAATAACCCCAGGTTTCCCTCATTCCTCTGAAATGCCACTTTAATTCTATCCTAAATTAGCACACGTACGAGTCTATTTCTGAATTCTCTTCTGTATTATAAACATCCTGCCTTTACCTGTCTTGCCTACCCTATCCAACTTTAATATCTTTAAGAACTATCATTTTGTACCTTTTTTATATACAAATATAACAAGTAAGCATAGCCACTAATATTTTTCAATTGCCTATATCATGCTCTCTAAGCCAGTATACCTTGACCATTCTCATTTGGTAATAACTATGTAACATTCTAAAATAAGAATATATCTCAATTTATCCAATTATTGCACTACTGATGAACATTCAAATTATTTCTTGCACTGCAATAAAAAATCCTCATTTATTTTTCAGGCAGTCATTTTTGTAAAAATCCTCATTAATTTATTAAAAGCCATGTCTAGTCAAAAAATAAAAATAAAAAAGAGAACAGAAAACCAGTTTCCTGTGGTTTTCTCAGCAAGAAACTCCTGAGTATCTGAAGCAATTACATGATTTGTGTGGCTGCCCCAAGAGTACAAGAAGTTACTGAAAACTCTAAATGGAATTAGTTATCTGGTTTGCTCTTTATAAAGGAACAAAGATTTCTTGTGAACTGATGATAGACCATTTAACAATTCCCATTCTATCTACAAATAAAACTTGGCACAGGCAACCCAATTTCCAAAAATACCAACGCTATATGGAGAGAAAAGGAAATGGTTATTTTTGTGGCTTATTAATCACTTCAGGATGAGCTGCTTGAGTGGTAATTAAACCCATACTGGAGACCAATATTTCATGATAATACATTTTTTAAAGAGTAACAGAAATCAATGGGAAACTACAAGTTGTTATCAACAAGAAAGGTTAAAGTGGTTGCCAATACCTAGAGAAAAATGTATCATTTAGCCTTAAGGATTTTCATTATGCTATTTCACTTATGTGTGAAATGTGTTTAAGTATATGCGCCTTTGTGTATATACATATAATTTTAATATTCAACCAGGAAATAGAATATCAAGAATCACATTTATGGATAATATATATGGCTTTTGGGTTCAAAATGACCACATTAACCCCCTGCCCCAACTATTCTAATTCTTACCATGTAGCTGACATGCCACTACAGATACTATATTATCTCTTCTGATACTCCCCATATTAATTTCTTCTTCCCCAGAAATACATTAGAAAGATTTTGTATTACCAATGACACTTAACCACATTTTACCTTAAATAACAATTATTTGGATACATCCTAAGGCCTCCATCACTAGGCCTTTTTCTAGATGATTCAAAACTTCTGAATTCAGTTATTATTCCCTAAGTGGGGAAACGGGGAGAGAGGAGCTAAAAATTGTGTATAACTAATATGCAGGCCAAGGTGACATGTGTTGTGTGAGAACAACCTGGACTTTGGGAGAAATAAGGTTGACAACCCTTAGCACAGTGCCTAGAACACAACAAGCATGGAATGTATTTTTAGCCTGAATGAAAGATGAAGAAATGAGTAAGTCAATTGGAGAGGGTGTGCCTCTAACAAGACAGTCAAGAAAAGTGTAGCTGATCTAATGACAATGAAATACCTCAAACTACTAACAGGAAATTTTAATAATTTAGTTACCTAATTACTTTTTAATTCCTTATGGATCTATTTCAAAACATTAGAAGAAGGCAAGAGTGGGGAAATGATATTTCTGATTATCCTTCAGAAGTAATGAGAAAGCAAAAGAGAAGAATGAAAGCAAGAAAGAAGAATGCATGGAAAGACGAAGCAAAAGTGGGAAAGACAAGGGCAAAGAAGGCAGGATTTTAAAACCTAACCTTATTACTCATCCTCCATCAACAATGAGGAAAAGGGAAAATTGTTATTTTTTGATAGTAATGGAGGACTACCTTTATAATTATTTGCCACCAGTGCCCCAGCCCACCCCCCCCCCATGTTGTAAAGTTTGTCTTTTTGTTCTTGAACAAGAGCACATTAAGCAAACAATCTATATGAAATAAATGAAGCAAGTGGTTAGACTTTATTCAAAAGGGGTCATCCTTCCATTCTGTATTGCAATCCTACAATAACTGAAATCAGGTTATTTAACTATGAAAGATTCAATATCAAATTATGTTGCTGAAATTGTCAAATGATGGAGGCTGAGGTATCTATCCACAATACTGAATATTCATTTATCTTGTAAAAACAAAACAACCCACATGTGCCCCTTTCTATGCCAGGATGAGCAATTAGATACTTTTTGTACTGAATTAAATATAAATCAACTTGGTGATAAATTAGGAAAAACTCCATTTAATTGTATTCTTCAAATGCAGCAAGCCCATTCATGAAGACCTTTACTGAGCTCAATCTTAATGAGAAATTTAAAGAAGACATATCATAGAATAAACAGTACGAAGCAAAAACCTCATTTAACAAAAGAAAAAAATGGACACCGGAACCTGACAGGCCTCATTTAGAATCCTGCCTCTGCCACCATCTACTTGCTGTGAAGTTATTAATTTGCTGATCCCTTCTCACATGTTAAAACTGAATAGCAGCTCTCCTGGGAGAACACTTTTTACATAATACCCAGTACAGAGCCTGGCACCTAGAAGGTTCTGATTCATTATCAGTAAATCCTCTCTTTACCCACAAGCTTTGTAGAGGGAGAATCCGTTTAACCGGCAGAATCTTACCACTAAAACTCGGCCTAAGAAGCTGCTCAGGGGAGCACAGATGGCTCCCATTTAAAAGCGGTCCACATGTGGCCCACATGACCTCTAGCCTCAGAAACTTGAAGATGAAAACTTCCTTTACACTGTCTGAGACATACTCACTCAGAAACAGCACTCTGGCATAGTCATCTGTTTTGTGAATAAGAGCCTCTAAGTCTTTCTATCATGTTCTCTTACAACTTAGGTAATCAGTATGTTTTAGTCTTCAAAACACTGTGTGAATTTAACTATGTCACAGGGGTATTTTAGAGTTTTAAACTGTTTCCTAAATGGCCAATAAAATTCCATTCAAATCACATTAATGGAAATTCAGAGGCAGTAAGACAGGGAAGGTAAGGGAGGCCCATGAAATCTCACTGTTAGAAAACCACCCATTCTGACCGCCAGGAAGGCCCCTTCTGGGTCACACTAGAACTGCAGAGCTTCACAGCTGTCTTGGGTCTAGAGAAGAGGAAAAAACCAGCCCAAAGACTCGGGGACAAAGTGGTAGCTCCAGAGCTTCCACATAAATTAGACTAACCTACTCACAATCTTCCAAAAGAGTCCTGCTGCTGTTAAGACACTCCCTGCTGTCAATCTTTCAGGGCATCCTGCTGACAGAGAAGCTGGCAAATACTCCAGCTCTGAAGGCTTGCTCACCCTAAAATTCTCCTGTTTTCTGTCAAAGTTCTTTTCATCCTCCAAGGCACTGGTCCCACATCCCTTCCTCTGTAAAGGTTTCTGTGAAAACCTTACATCAAAATCTCTTGAACTTTGATTTTACTTGACCTGGTTAGGTCAAGCACTCATCACAGTGTTTTACAGTTAGTTTTATCTCCCCTGCCCCACAACAGACTGGAACTTCTAGAGGGGAGGCACCATGGCTTCTTCCTTTTCTGTCCCAGTGCTTAGCACTGAGTCAGGTACACAGCAGTCCCTGGAAAAGGTATTTACTGGCTTATAATTTCCTCACCTAACACTTTATCACACATACCAACTTCCCAGAATGACATATTCCTAGTAATAATTTTAAAACACTACTAATAAACAGCACTTATCATGAACGATTTGCTACAAACTTCATATTCATTGTATCAGTTGTTCTCACAAGAACACTCCAAGGCAGGTAGTACTATAAATCCCAGATGAAGAAGCTGAGGGTAACTTGCCCAGGGTCACACAACAGCAGAGTAGAAGCGGGCACTAGAGCCAGGAAGCCTAACTCAAGAGCCCAAAGGCTTACCTAGGACAAGGAGCTCTAATAGAAAGCCTTCCATCTCTTGACTCTCCCGGCATTTCCCATAAAAGAGATAGCTTATGGGCCATGGAAATACCTACAGAGGGCATTGGGGGGCTTCAGGGGTCAGGGGAGAAAAGCAAGCCTGTATCTCTCTCTGGTGACTTCAGGTGACAATTAAATTTGATTAACTCTAAAACTCTGAGGATAAAAGCCCTACAAGTGCTAATCATTATTTATTGTAATTCTAATGACAATTCTAAATTGTAGACAGATTAAATGAAAAGTATCTCATCCAATAACATAATACTCTCGTTTTAGAAGCAACTCAGTAACTCTATTCACGCACAGTGTCTTTAAATGCACTCCTTATTGAAAAGCAATGGCACTTCAAACTGAAACTTTAACTCTGTCAAGATGCTATCTATACGCTCTTCATGAATACTAATAAGGCACCCACTGTTCAAAGACGGGTTTAGCTGTTCTACTGGCAGTTCTGGCCCCTGTACCCTTACCTCATGAAAAAATACATATTTTATGATTTCTACACTCCCTGACCTTTAGTCTTGGGAGAGCTTAACCTGGTTCTCAAAACTGCATGCTGCCCTAGGCTACAGATGGAAACAACAGCTACCTTGAAAGAGATAAGGCACCAAAAGGAGTGGCTAAGGGGGAGGAAAAGCTGTTTACACAGAATTTAGTAACAGGCTAGGACATGTTTCCCATCAGACCACTCCGCTGCCCCCACCCTTAGAGCCCTGAAAAAGGCCAAGTTTCTGTTTTCCTATTAATTTTATAGTGGTGTTTACATTCTTAATCCAAAAATTCACTGTATTCCCATTCTTCAACAAGCCTAGCATTACACATTTTGCCTCTTCTGGTTTCTAAATTAACAAGGGTTATTTTATGCACTTATTACATGGTTAGGACATCATTATCCTAATGGCAAGAATCTGAAGCACAAGAATACAAGCTCATGGGAGTCCTTCCTCATTTATTCTCAGTGCAGTGGAACACATGCTTACTAATTACCTGGCAAGCTATGCACTGTGGGTAAGCGTCCAGCCTTACCCCCCCCACTCAATTCACCACCCTCTGCTCTCCTGCCAGGAGGTTTCTGTCCTGTTGGCCACTCCTGCCCTGTGCTGCACTGCCGTTCCTCTGCTCTCTCAGACCCCTACACTGTAATCCCAAACCAGCACTCGCATTTGCTCTGCAAGCCTCTCTAAACTCCCATTTCTAAAAAGTTGTCTTGATTTGCCTCGGCTTATGTTATCTTTCCTTCCTAAGCACCTCTTTTGACCACCCACATTTAATAGCTGTGCCATACTTTTTGACATTTGATTGCATAACAGCTATCATGTTTATGAACATATATGCGTAATAATTTCATGTGAATTCCCCCCACAGAGACCCTTGAAGGTAATGAACATGCCAGATGCTTTCTTCTGGATCTGTCAGAGCAAACATTACTGTGCAAGGTGCTCAAAGAACATGTGAGGAAGTGAATATAGAAACAATGCTTCTTTGCTTTACTATACGTTTCTTTATGTTATTTTGCTGGAAGGCAGACAAAATATAAGGCCTGAAAAGAAAATATGCAGAGAAGGAAAAATAAGAACCTAGGAAGGGCTGTTGAGGAGGGGAGGGGGGAGAAACAGAAACAGGCAAAATGAAAAGGCAGTGTGATGACTATAATGAAATCTAAGTCACCTCCACACAACAGCTGTCAGTACTAGTCTGAAAACATGTTTCAGTAGCTTTATAACCTTCTCTGTTATTTGTCAATGACTCTCATTCTTCTCTCAAAATAGGATATCATAGTACCACCTTCAGCTCCCTGGCTCCTTTCCACTTATAACTGGTCTGCTAATAAACCCCAACTCTGAACTCTTCCAATCATTTTTATTCTCTAGGTATATCCTTAGCTTGCTGGCTGCTCCCGCGGTCCGACACCACTGCAAAAAGCTTCTGGTCTCAGGCTGGCCTTCAGTGCTAGTTGGAAATCTTTTTATTTATCTTATTTAGCCTCACCCGGTCCCCACACTGCCCATTATAAATTCTGGGTTACCTTACTGATGATGATGAGTGAGTAATAAGTTTTATTAAAATAAATAATTATGTATTAAATAATTTTATATAAATTTTAGATTTATATAAAATGCTTCTACATATAATGCAGATAAACACATATAACATATACATTGCTTCCTATGTGCCAGAAGCTAAGGGCTTTATGTTTACTAATTCTCTCAACTCACAAGTCTAAAATGTAGGTACTATTTTTACAAATGAGAAAACTGGGGCACAGATAACATATAGTTTGCCTCTTTCATTTTATAAATTAACAAAGGTTTTTACCATATGCATTTGTGACATGGGTAGAACATAATGATCTCATTGGAAATAAGTCGAAGCAAGAGGGAAGAGTCTCCTCATTTATCGTCAATGCAGTTGTATACGTAAGAAGTACTGATCACCTGATGACTATGCATTATGTTTGTCAATTATATAATGTCCAGGGTCACACTGCTAGCACATAATTGGTAGAGCCCGTATTTGAACTCAGGAGGTATGACTTCCAAGTCTGGTTCTTGACCATTATAAAATATTGCCTGCCAGTAATAATAAACTTTATGGAAAGTTTGCTACATGCTAAATACTTTACATGAATTAATTTCTTTAATCCTTGATACAACTCTTGAAGAGGGGTACTGTCATGGTTACATTTTAAAATGATGCAACCGAGAATGACAAAGCTTGAAAAACATGCCCAAAGCCACTCTGCCAACATGTGAAGGAGCCAGGATTCAAACCTAGGACTTCTGTTCCCAGAACTCAAGCTTCCCATTATTTCTACATACTGTCCTTCCCACCACAATCCTAGTTATTCTAAGAAAGTGCCTCTGCCTCCTGATTAATAGGAAGGTCTTCATACATGGACTCTTCCAAAACCCCACCTTGCCTACCAACTTCAAAACTTGTTTTTTCTCCCATCTTCTCTCAAAGACAAAGATTCAAGGTCAACTCCTCTCACTCCCAATCTGTACTTTTAATCTCCCTTCCTGCTACCCTGGGCTTTTAAGTCCTTCAGTTGCTTTCTTTGATAACCTGATAAACTGTCAACAGTTCCTTCTATTTAATACCTTCTCCTTCAGTCTATACAGAATCTCTGATCTAAAGCCCTCTCTGAATCCTCCTCCCTCCTTTAGGTAATGCTCTTTTTTCTGGGGTGGGGCAGCTATTAATTGGCCCCAGCCATTAAGCCAGGAGACTGCCTAACTCCAAGCCTCACAGGTAACAGCCAAGAGCTGGCCTACCTACTGCTAACGTGGTTCATAGGTTCCACTTTGCACCTCATTTACTTACTTGGTTCCTAACCTTCTTGGTCCTAAACCCCAGGATTAATTTACTAGAAAGTAGTCACGACTCATTCCAACCACGCCACAGGCTCTGGCTTCTCACTTCACTATGATTCATGCATATATCTTTGATTTCTAGCCTCTCAGGGAAAATACCTTGCCTGGGCTTGGCCACTGCCTCCACCATATTCCTGGGAAGCATGCCAGGAAATGGATATTCCTTCCTGAAACAGAGAGAAATGCTCAGCCTCTCAGTCCTGTTCAAGCCTGCTCTGTTCCCATGGCCTTCAGGCTAATAGCATCTGCCTAGTCTTGCATATAGACATGCCAATCCTTAGAGGAATTGTTTGCCTCTGGAGTGTTTACCACAAGTACCTACCCTGAGGAGATAAGGGAAGTATGTACTGTTTATCAAAGATTTGCAGAAATCTTGTGACAGGACTCTCGTCAACTAGCAAAGTCTCCCTTGGACCCCTGCTGGCACCTAGATGTCTGCAGCTGTCAATTACCCTCCCCACTCCCATTCTCCCCTTCTCTTCACATGCAAGAAGTCGCGACTCTGTACTTTCTTTAGAGGAATTTGAGGATCAGGTCTCCCATCCTTTCAGCTGGCGCCTTCTCTATCAATAAACCTTTTTTTACTCTACACTTCGACATTTCAAAGTATTGGGCACATGGACTTTGAACTGGAAACATTCCATTCACATAAACATCTGGAAAACACACATCTCTACTTTCTCACTATAAATTCCAATCACTGCAACTTGCTTCTTGCCCTGATATCTACTCTCTCACCAAGTTCTGTCCCTTGTCCCTTTTACTTCTTACATATGGTCCACTCCTTTGCATCCCCACCATACTGGTTTAGCTGTCTGGTCTTCTTCCTTATAGTTGTGCCGTCTCCAATTCTCTACACTATAAATACCTGCTCATGCCTTTCTCCTGAATGACTCTCTTAACAGTCCTGCAATGTATTCCAGAAAAAGCCCAAGCTTCTTCCTTAATATAACACAAAGGCTCTTCCCAACTTGGACCCTGTTTACTTTTACGGTTCATGTTTCTTTGCTCCATCCTCACTCTTGAAGCTCTACGCACACTGAGCAACATGTCATCCCCTGAAACTTGCCATGAACTCTGACCTCACAGCATCTGCACTACCAGCTCCTCACAGTGGAATTCTCACCCCTGCTTCAGGCTTTAGGTTAGATGTCACCTAAAGCTCAAGCCTCTGTTGGCCCTTTCTAGTCTGAGAGATGTGCACCCTACATGTCCCCACTGTACCCTACACTCAATAGCCCACAACAAAATGGCCTCTTTCCTCCTTTCTACCCCACTTGACTGTAAACAGAGAACAAAGGCTGTGGAATGTTCACCATGGTGTCTCCAGGACCTGACACAGAGCCAAGTACGCAGTGGGCAAATACTTGTTCAATGAATAAGCTCCAGGTCTGTTCCCTGAAGCCTTTTCCTATTACCTTTATTCCTTCACCCTATTTGCCACTGCTTCTTTTCTATTCCATCCCCACCATGCCCTGCTCTTCCTCCTCTAATCTGTAACCATCCATCTCAGAAATTCCTAGCACCCACTCAAATAACTAACTCAAATTACCAAACCAGAACACCTGGCAATTTTACTTTTTTAGCCATAGTTTCTATAGAGCAGATGTAAACATGACTCTTAACAAATAATTGTGACCAAACAAGAAAAATAATTATCCACCCCTATAAAACAACCATGGCACAGTTACACAATAGAATAGTACTCAGCCATAAAAAAGAAGAAAATTTTACCATTTGCAACAGCATGGATGAACCTGCAGAACATTATGCAAAGTGAAATAAGCAGTCAGAGAAAGACAAATAACATATGATTTCACTGATATGTAGAATCTAATGAACAAACTGAACTAACAAAGAAAATGGGAACAGACTCATTGATGGAGAACAAGATGACAGCTAGTGGAGGGGTAGTTTAGGGGGTAGAGGAATTGAGCAAAAAGAAAAGAGGACTCTTAGACATGGACAACAGTGTGGTGATTGGTGGAGGGAGGGGAGTATAAGGGAACTAAATGGTAATGGAAAAAATATACTAAAGATTAAATTAAAAAAAAATAATAATTACTCTTTCTTCTCCTGTACCCATCACTGAACACTGATTATTTAATCTTCTATGTATAAGTTTACATAAAGCCCTTTACATTTTAGGAGTGACTACATTTTAAAAAGTAAATCTATTAAACCTCATCTAAAATGGTCCGAGTTTAAAAGAATCATTTCTTCATTTATACAATTTAGGATTAAGTCTAAAAAAATAAAAAATAAAAAAGATCTGGATGTCTTCAATCTTCCTGATCTCTGTAACTTAAAAAACAAAACAAAACAAAAAACTAAACTACAAAGATGGTTCAGTTAAGAAGCAACAATCTATAATCTCTCCTGTTGGAATATCCTTTTCCTAAACTACTATTCTTTAATCTAAAAAAATAGCAAATAATTTAAGTTATGGTAAATTTAGTTCACTTAAAGCAAAATCTCACAGTCTTAATGGATGCAAAACAAAAATCTTTATTTTCCCAGAAAAATCAATATTTATTTTAGTAATTATAGTATTTATTAAAGTAACCTATCCTAAGCTTCTTTAATGCCCACTACACTGTGGTTTTACTAGAATTGAGTTAACTCATCATTTACTAGACTACATATTACATGAAGATAGGATGTTGCTTATCTTTATAGTCCCCAGGGCTTAGAACACTGCCTTGAATATAATACGCATTTTAATAGTGCTTGAAAATACATGAACTTAATGATTTTATGTCAGACTGCACATTTGCCAAGGAAATTAATTAGAATGTGTAGCAAGCAATGATAATTTGTATTTTCTATTTAACTAGAGTTAAGCAAAAAAAAAAATCATTTCTTTTATACCTGCTTCATACTCAGTGACTTTTTTTTTTTGCTTAAATATAATTCCCATTTTTTCATTTCATACACATAATACTAAAGTTCTTATTTGCTGACCAGAGTCAGAACAGTGCCTGTTCAGATCCTTAACCCTTCCTTGCATTTTCCTTTCAGATATTTGGGCTCAATGTGCTTTAACCGCAGTGCCAAGTACCGAAAGCTTGTTTTTATTTACTAAATGTATTAAATTTATAGCATCTGTTTTAAAAAGTTCTTCATTTCAAAGAACCAAAAAAAAAATCCTTTTTGCATACTATTTGCTTGCCCCTTTTTCCTTTTTAAAAACTACCAAAGACAGAATATAGCAACTAGATGTTTTAGTATGACCCTGATTCAATCCTCCTCCTCCTCCTCCTTCCTCGATGCACAGTATGAGAATGGGTATATACTGAGTCATCTGGGGGTATTTTTCTTACAGCCTAATTTACATAAATCTACTCTCTCTACTGGGGGGATGTTTATCTTTTAGCATCCTATTTAAATGCAAAGGTTAAGGTAATGCTTTACAATATAAAGAAAACAAAAGTCCCTTTATAAAGAATTATAAATAAACCTGGAAAATCACTTAAGAAGCTCTTCTATATCATGGTGTCCACTGATTTTAGGGAGAAGCAATCATCCAAGCTGAATTAAACCCAGGTATTTTCAAATTTAGTATCATTTTTACCCTAGATAAGAATCTTAACTCTTCCAAGACCATTTCTGATTAATTCAGTTCCTCTCTACATAAAATCTCCTCAGTATTTTGCAATGAGTATCTATAACCAGTCTTTCCATGCTTACACGGGGGAGGGAGTACTCTCTAATTAAACACACACTGATTTGCCTCGGCCACAAGAATTGTGGGCAAAAGACATAATCAACAGCAGGGACTACAGTGCTACCCATATGCCCACACTATTGTTTCTTTCACTTTCTTTTTCAAAGATGGAAGTTATTTTGATGACATAGTTAAGATAGTTTTAATTTTTATTAAATACTATATAATATTATTTTCTATAATAAGAAAAATCAGTACTGCTGTTAAAACCTCCTGGACCACCTTAACTGCAACATCCCAATTATGTACCATTTTATAACTTAAAAAGCCTTTACTCGAATTTACTGCATACACTGATTTACTATTACACAATCCTTGAAATGGGTATAATTACACCCATTTTATAGCTGAATGAGAGAAGCTCAGAGACATTTACTTAATCTTTCCAATGCCATTAATTTGCAAACCAGGGACTTAGCCTACAGGCTCTAAACACTAATCTCAAAACATGGTACGTTCTCCCCTGTAACTATTACCGACTTTAGGTTTTAATCAATACATTTATTTTGGAAGGGAAAGTAATTCCATTTTACCTTTTGAGCATTTAATTTGTCTTTCAGCATTTACTTTAGCCAGAGGATTTCCCAATTTCCATTCCTATTTCAAAATAGTCCTTCCTATGGATTTAGCCATACTAAACACGTTGGGGGAGGGAGGGAATCAGGGAACAAGAACACATATGTATCTGTGCCTCGGTGTACTTTTCTTCACTTTGCACTTTGTAATGTTGACGCTGCAGCTCCTAAAGTACTCTCAGAAGTTCGTGACTGACAATCCATGAGCGCCGTCTTTCAAAGCAAACGTGCTTTATTTATGGAGAGCATATGCATCGCCACCTAATTATTCTGAGAGGCACTGAACACAACAGGCAGGTTACAATTTAACAGATACAAAAGCTTGTCACTTCCATATGCAACACAACATGTAAGGAAGGGGTACTTACAAATCTGCCACATAACCCCAGAGTAGCACAGAATTTTCTATGTTTGTTGCAAACATTTTTTTTAAGTACAAGCAAAAATTCAGAACATATTTAATATAAAAAAGGTCCTCCCAAATGTGCAAGTATGTACTGGATTTTAAAATATGTAGTACCATACTGTTTGAAAATACTAGTAAGTTTAGGTGAGAATATGAAAAAGAAGCAACTGGTGGGAATAAAGTATGCTTGATCAGCCTGATTTTAGGGGGAAAATAAACAGATCCTGTCACTGTATGATGCATATCAAAAATCACAATCTAACAGCAAATGTCAGACACATTATCTACATCCCATTATGGCATTTCTCAAACTGTAAGGTAAGGCTCCATGAGTCTTGCTGAGCTCTCTCAGCTGTCTGAATTTGACAACTACCAAAACTGTACTTGAGGGATGGGCAAATTCCTCCTACGGTTCTTATACATATCCTCCCCAAAGGCCTCCGGAACCCAAATCAACCTTCTGAAGACAGATTAATGGACTAGCATTAAGACAGATAACACATAAAAGATGAGCTATACCAATAAAGGACCTGTTGGTGAAACAGGATCTACACAATAGTAAAACAATTTGGTAACTATACAGCACGTAATAGAGTGCAACAAATGCGGTCTAAACCATTAGGGAACAGAGAGTGTGTAATAATAACAGATAGTATGTAATAATAATAAGACATTCTTGGCACCTGGACACTTGACAATTACAAAAGCCATTGGAAGAATTCAGATAATTCTCTTAATTCACTTTAATGGCCCCAATTTGTCCCATTAACCCTTTAACTAATGCCTACACTTACACACATCACTGAGGATGCATCCATGGCTGAACGCCAGAGTGCAGGAATTTCCTGTCACCAAATAATAAAAAAACTTTTCTACCCAAAATGTACCACAAATTTACAGTGTTATAAGTCCAGTCATAATACATCCATTTGAGTATGTTATACCTTATATTAAGGATTTACAAACTCAAAAGAATGCTATGTAAAAACAAAATAAACACTTCCTTTTCAGACATTTACTTTTAATTCAGGAAACTATTTTATTGTAAATAAGGGAAGGCTGTAATTTTAAAATGAAAACCAAAAATAAATTTCCATGTATCACAAAGCACAGAGAATAGAATAGTACGACACTTTCTCTTTTCCTTTCTGGACTTAATCATACTCCAGGGCACTACTGTAATTATAATCATCAATTCATTTAATCCTCAAAACAACTCCGTGAATTAGAAATCATAACTATCCACATTTCACAGAAAAGGCCACTGAGGCCGAGATCCCTGCCTGCCCAGGGTAACACAGCTAGGAAATTAGTACATTGGACACCAGAATCTGAACAAGTGGTTCAGCTGTACTTCTTCTCCACGTGTACGTGGCTCTAGAAGCATTTGGGGAAATGGTAAACTGTGCAACCATTGCAACACTTTGTTTTTAAATGGGATTAAACCAAAAAGGTTCCTATTAAGTCCTCTTAATATTCCCCGAATACCTTGGAGTCCATGTTATATCATCTTTCAAAAATTCTGAGACTCACCTAAAAGGTATCACTTCTACCCAACAGCTATATGGAACCGTAAATCCTAATTTCTCCTCTATTATTTTAAATCTCACATACTAGGTAGGGTAGAGCATGTGTGCTAGGGACAGGGGGAAGGAGATGCGGGAGCTATAACTACTTCATAAATACAACAGGATCTATGCCACTACCATTAGAGCTAGCTTTTGTAATTCTGTAGCTATTATTCCCAAGGCCTGTTTAGGATGCTCTCTAAATATACTACAATCAGAAATTACTGGCCAGTTGTCTAACACCAAAACAGATGGAATTCACCCTGGAAGGGTAGCTAAGTTGGTTACAGAGTCATCCCAATATGCTAAGGTTGTGGGTTTGATTCCTGGTCAGGGCACATTCCAGAATCAACCAATGAATGTATAACTCACTGAGACAACAGATCAATGTTTCTCTCTCTCTCTCTCTCTCTCAAATCAATAAATCATTTTTTTAAAAGATGAAATTCTTCTGAACACATTAAAAAGGGGGAAAAACAGTATGAACAGTGATTCATATAATAAAATTGAACTCGACTACTGCTAAAATGGAGAGGCAAGCCAGGTTTCTCATGATTCTAGATATATGATTCTATGAGACATAAATTTTGGTTCACAAAAATACTGTACAATATTAGAATTGAAAGAGTCCTTAGAAATCGGAGTCCAACACCATCAATTTAAAGATCTGACAACTTAAGTCTAGAAGAGGTTAGTTTAAAACTAAATATTCTTATCCTCTGAGTTGGTATAAAGTTTGGATCTCTTCTGACAAATGGTTATTGTTGTTGTTGTTACTGTTTTTTTTCTTTTACTAAATTACAAACCTGAGATTACTTTGAAGTTGTATTATTATTATTAAGACAAATGGGGCCCTTACTGCTGTGGCTTAGTTGGTTGGGCATCGTCCCACAAAGGGAAGGGTCAGCAGTTCCATTCCCAGTCAGGGCACATGCCTGTGTTGCAGGTTCAGTCCCTGGGTGAGGCATGGGAGAGAGGCAACTGATGGATGTTTCTCTCTCATATTGATGTTTCACTCCCTCTCTTTCTCCCTCTCTTCTCCTCTCTCTAAAAATAAATAAATAAAATCTTTTTAAAAAGACAAATGGGTAAACTGCTATTTTTAAGATCAAAAGTTACCAAATTTATTTATAATAAGGTAACAAAGAATTCTTGGTTTCTTTGTCACTTTCAGCTTCTGAAATGAACTGTATTAATACAGGAAAAGTTTCTAAGTGGCAATTTTATTCCCTTATCCAAATGAAAAAAGTCACTGCAGAATACAGCAGGCAATAAATGACCTATCTTGAGGGCAATTTGTAATTTTCCAGGATTCTTGCTATTTGAAAGAATGAAATATCTCTAAGAAAAAGTACATACCAACAAAAAACCTTGTGGCCACAGAATGTAAGAAAGCAAAATCCTGTACTGTTTTAAAAATAAAAATCAATAAAGATAAAAATCAGAAAAGTTGAATGAAAGAGTCTATGGTTATTGGGACTTTGGCCCCAAGCACATTAGTCAAAATGCTATAGGACACAAAGAACTTCTGTAAGGCACTACTTCCAGCAGAGTAAGCAATCAGAGTAGAAATCAGAGTCCATTACTACTAGCAGGATAACCTGCATTAACTCTCTTACAGATGCATCACTGGTGAGAGATGATGAAGAAATATGAAGGCTGAGAAAGGGAATGGTGTATCTTTCACATGTAATTTTCAGCAAATTTTGATGAGCTCAATCTTGGATGAGTTTCCCTCCCTTTCCTTCCTTCAATTTCATTTAGAAAAATCATCTTGTTTAAGTTGTTCAAGTGTGGCTTTGCAACTAGCCTAATGTGGCCCCAAATTACTGCCCTCAATATTCCTTAGGAAGCATCTGATTATCAGTAAATACCCTATGGTTAAGCAGATCAAGTTAGCTCTAGGCTGATTCCAAGAACAAGAACCTTGCCAAGCTGACATATCGGTCCCTTTACCGTCAAATACTGTCTCCTGCCAGAAGGGTTTCCTATTTTTTTAAAACTTGCTTCTCCATGCTGGCAGCCTCCTGTCGGTCTATATAAGGTCCTGGCTTCTAAAGCTTCTAAATTCTTATTTCCCATCTTCCAGTTGCCCTACAGATTATACCACTGACCTGTGCTACCGATCTGGCAGGGAATTAGCTGAAAGTCATTCAAACATTAGAACTGCATTTCTATAAAAGCTGAATTTACTTTCTAAAATACCAAACTCATTTGCCCATATTTTAAAACAACTCAAAAAAGAATCATCACTGCTCTGGTGCTGCCTTTTTTTGGAGGGGATTGCTTTGTCCATAGTCAGAAAAAGAGATGAAAGGCAGGAAGTGGCCTACCACCAAGCAGTTCTCTTTTGAAGACAGATAACAAAATACCACAGTTAAAACTATGTTTGTTATTGCAAAATCACTATTCTTGAACAAATACCAAATACAGTTATATATCTTTGATCTTAGAAGAGTGTTTTTCTCATTGTTCACAGCTGACATTGACGATTCAGTTAGGCACCCACTCCCAACTATGGCAAAAATGTCCCCTGAAATTCAATCATGTGAGTTATTAGCTTTTAGTTGTCGAGAAGTGGCTGCCTTATGCTCTACCACTGCTGCTGCTTGGCATATTTCTGCCTGCCATGACGATATGAGACCTTCTCCTAGTAACAGCATCCTTCTGACCACCTGGCAGATCTCTCAATTCCCTCTGTGTGATGTCAGATAGTCCTAGAGAATCATTCCGCATCTCCTTGGGTGGGGACTATTATCTCAGTAAAACATACTGCAACCATGAGAAAAATTTTGAGTACCTTCAACTTAAACATGAAAACAAAATCTATTCTCAACCTTCACATTTTATATTACAGCAAAAAAAGTCTAATGATAACATGTAGCTTCAATGATAAGCCTATTTTAAAACAATAAAAATATCCCTAGTGTTTCCATGGTTCATTTTAAACAATTACGGAAGGATAAGTACCACAGCATTATATCATTTATTCAAAAATATTTTCTTAACTTCAACAACTACTGTTTGTGGGTCTTTTAAGACAAGGTAGAAAGAAGAGATACTGACATGGTAAAATTACGGGGGGAAAAGTTATCGGAGCTCTTATCTTTGATACCGCTTAGTCCTTAAAGCTCATTAGTAGAGAGAAGCACCAAGGAAGATTTGTAATCATAGGTTAAGGGCCCACATTACAACAAGAGAATCTTTCTGGGCAATAAGGAAAAGAACACCTTCCATGGAAAAGAACTGTGTTTTTTAAGCTAATATAAGCAAGTACATGCACAGTCTTTCTCTCTCTCTCTCAGAGCTGATAGATTGACAGAGACTAGACAACTATCTGTACTTGGATGGTAAAATATTTCACGCTCTCATAAAATTTGGTTTTAGTTGAACAAGACCCCAAAGCCAAATCTAACTTTTGAAACTCATCCATGAAGTCAGCACTCACTATATTCTTCACTGACAGCCTGACAGCTCAACTTCAAAAAGGAGCATGGGCCACCTAAGCATGGGAACACACAGTATCTCACAGCAGCTGCAGTACAGTCCTAGGAAACAGAATCAAAGAATGATAATCAAAGTGTCACTCTATCTGTTCAGCATCAGGCAAGTATTGTCATAAATAGATCCTTATAATACCGTGAAGTTTTTCCTGTCTAGCAAATAGCTATTTTCTTTTCCTTGAAAAAGAAAACTTTGTCTCCCATCCTTATCAAATGGCAGTGGTTGTACAGATATATAGAAAACACATAAAGAAATATAGGTTTCTAAAATGTACACCTCCCCAGCATATCAAAACGTGAATCTTACCATCTTCGTGAAATACAGAAGATTCGTAAAATAGGAAGAAAGCTCTAACAAGAGAGGGCACAGGAATTAGACTTGTAAAATCAACAAATTAAAATTTTTTTCTTAAATGCACTTACAGTAGCGTGTACACTCCATGATTCTGATTTAGAAGAAAACAGACTGTTTAAGTCTATCTGTGCCTAGAAAAAACACTGGAAGGATAAACACCAAAATGCTCACAATGGATATGGAGTAGAATATGCATTGAGGGCAACTTCCACTTTTGTCCTCATGCTTTTTAGTGTTTTTGATGTTTGCTATTTAAAACAAATTTTAAGCAAAAAAGCCAGTAAGTTATTTTAAAATCAAATATATTAAATGTAATTTAATAAAGAACAAAGTAGCAGACTTCGGAGGTACCAGCAAATCAATATGCTGCAGTGGAAAGTCATTTTCTCCCTCTGATCCTGTCTTGTGACCATGTGACAACTTTTCACACTTGCTCAAACTTAACGGCTTTACTACACAATGACTGCCACTACAGCACATGGCCCTTTAGTCTGAAATTCAATTACTGTGGAAGGTTTTATAGCTTGAATATTAAGAAGTGACACATGCACTTGACTATGTACACAGAAATAAAGCAGACTCTCTCTATACCATATACTAATTAAGAGTGAATTTAAAAATTCCATTGTCTGTTTATATCACAGTCATCCTAGCTTCTTAGTCAGTGCTCTGGCTCTAGCGGGAGTACAGAAACATTGTTCTGTCTCATTTCCATGGAACTTCAGTGATTTCCATGCTGTGATCAGAGTTGATTAGCTAGAGCAGCCCCTGGGCCCCACAGTATTTTATTCACACAGAAACAGTGAGATTATCACCTTGGACAGGTATTTTCATGTTTATCTTCCACACTTGACTGAAGCATACATATTGTATTACAAAGACTGCATTCAATAAATGATGAATGAATGAACTGTCCTAGAAATAACTAAACTTGGAGACAGAAGTCAGAGATAGCTCAAGAAATCACAGTGAGTTATCTGTAATCACAGCAATATAAAACATTGAAAGGAAACTAGTAAATGTTTCTTAAGAAAGGTTCCAACAGCTTCAATCTTTTACTCTTCCCTCAACTCCACTTACTCCCAACCATGTTTCACCATCTGCCTTTAAAAAATGAACATAATTAGTTTTACCTGTAGTACACTTAAAAAAACCCTGATTTTTTGCCACCTACAAATTACTCTTTGGTCTTTATTACACTGCACTCTTATGAAAAATGCTGAATGCATGTCGGTTTTGTCTGATTACGTTATCAGTAGCTGCTGAAAGCATGCTTCTCCATGATCTTGACTGACTTCTTATATTTGAAGCCCCCCTGTTGCTAGTTTTACTGTGAGACTAGGAAATATAATTTACCTTCAGTTAAGTAACTCAGCAAAATGATCCATAATTCACTTTAATAAAATATTAAGTGTAGAAATCTCCAAAATTTCTACAAGATTATAGTACCATCTTCCTTATCCTTTATGTATGTGGCATGTATCCTTGTAGTGCAAAGAGCGGGAACTTCCAATCACTTATCCAGTTCAGCTTAGTTTATAGGAATATCCTGTACCCTAAATTGGCATTTCTTAGTGAGGATGCTTTTGGCATTTTGGGTGGGGCAATTCTTTCTGAGGCAATACCATTTCACTCACTGTTGAGTCAACATCCATCTCAGCTCCTTCTGCATCCTTTCACCTCCACCCCCCAATTCCAGGTAGTAGCATCCTCCAACCACTGAGACAATGTCCCATGAAATTTCAAACATTCCCTGGGGAGTCATATGACCCCTTACTTCAGACACTGCTCTAAATAAACCAACATATAAAAATTCACATTTTGAAGATTTTATAACCTCCTACAATACAAGCTCCATGGGGCTTTTTCCTCAATACTTACATTAACACCACAGTCACCTCAACCCCCTCACCCCTCACAGTTTCAGGACTATGCAAGGCTCACCAACACTATATTGCTAAGGTGTTCTTGGGCAGCCTGAATATTTTCTGTGACCTCATTTACAACTGTGATGACATAAAACTTCTAAGTCAGTCAACATTTCCATGTATATTTGTGTTGATTACATTATGAGCTATCTAAATTGGTTTAACCATGGTAAAACAGGTTTCTAAAGCACTATTTATTCAGGCTACCATTATACTTACACTGTCCAGTTACTTTAAAAAGTATCACAGGGAAAACTGGACAGATAAATGCAGAAAAATGAAACTAGACCACGTTCTTATGCCACCCACAAGAATAAATTCAAAATGGATTAAAGACTTAAATGTTACACCTGAGATCATAAAAATCCTAGAAGAAAACATAGGCAGCAAAATCTTGGACATTGCTGGTAGCAATATGTTTTTCTCATATATCTCCTCAGGCAAAGGAGACAAAAGAAAAAAAAATAAACAACTGGGACTTCATCAAACTAAAAAGACTTGCACAGCAAAAAAACCCCATCAATAAAATAAAGACAACCCACTGAATGGGAGTACATATTTACTGATACCTCTGATAAGGGGTTAATATCCAAAATTTATAAAGAACTTATAAAAGTCAACAACAAAAAAACAAACAATCCAACTTTAAAAAAATGGGCAGAGGACCTGAATAGACCCTTTTCCAAAGACAACATACAGATGGCCAATAGACAGACATATGAAAAGGTGCTTAATGTCACTAATCGTCAGAAAAATGCAAAACCACAATGAGAAACCACCTAATGCCTGTCAGAATAGTTATCATCCATAAATCAACAAGCAAGTGCTGGCAAAGATACAGAGAAAGGGGAACCCTTTTACGTAGTTGATGGGTAGGCAGATTGGTGTAGCCACTGGGGAAAGCAATATGGAGAAACCTTAAAAAATTAAAAACGGAACTGCCTTATGACCCAATGATTCCACTTCTGAGAATTTATCCAAAGAAACTCGGAACACAAATTTGAAAGAACATAAGCACCCTTATGTTCATTGCAGCATTATTTACAATCACCAAGTTATGAAAGCAGCCCAAGTGCCCATCAGTAGATGAGTGGATACAACAACTATGGGGCATTTACACAATGGAATAATACTCAGCCATATAAAAGAAAATTTTACCCTTTGTGACACTGGACCTGGAGAACATTAAGCTAAGTGAAATAAGCCAGTCAGAGAAAGACAAATCCCATGTGATTTCACTCATATGTGGAATCTAATGAACAAATTGAACTAATAAGCAAAATATAGAGACGAACTCACAGATAGAGAGCAGGCTGACAGCTCTGGAGTTGGGGGTAGGGGGCTTAGAGGGTAGAGGCATCTAGTAAAGGGAAAAGTACTCATGGAAACGAACAAGTGTGTTAATTGGAGGGGGGAGGGGGATATGTGGTAATAGAAAAAATACAATAAAAAATTAAAAATAAATAAAAAGCATCACAGTAAGGGAGTGAATACATCCTTTGTGTTAAGCTACGATAGCACAACACACATAAAAATGCTCACTCCAAAACTCAGAGGGAAATAATATTTTTGCAATTTTAGGGTCATCTGGTTAGCCAAGCAAGGCAAAGTGAATAAGGCATTTCTGAACTGTAAGGCGCAATTCTAAATGTTTCAGAAGAGCAGCAAAAATCCAAACTGTTCAATTAATGAAAGGTTATCTGGAATTGTAAATCTGTACTTTTTTCTCACTATAAGAAATGAATAATCACTCAGTGTGGAAGTTGAAACCCAAGTGCTGCCTTATCTACATGTGCAGTGGGTCCTACAGGACCTATCAACATCTGAGGAGACCTATTAACACCTGGCACAGCAAGACCTGGTAACTTAATAGAATCATAAATGGCCTTCTATAATATTACATAAATAGTGGTCTTAGTGTTTTCTAACTCAAAACCCAGCCTTTTTTGTCTTGTCAACTATGACAAGTCCTTATGCTTTCATAATTTGGCTCTGTCACAGTCAAGCCAATCAACATTCTCATTCTAATTGGAAACACTTCACCCTTGCTTTTTCCATGTCTACTGCCCCTTGAACTCCTTGGTCCCTTTTATTTCAGCATGTTTGCCTTGGGAAGAAATACTCCTTGATATGGTAAATGAGTTAACACTGGGAAGCCAGATGTGTTCATTTATGCCACCTTTCAACTCTGTTCTGCAAACTTTTCCAGACCTTCTAAAAGCCAAACTGGCCCGTATGGCCAATGAGTAAGGTTTGGCCTCTTTGGCCCTCCCTCACCCAAAAGTAAGACTCACTTGTCAGTGTCTGACTGCCTTGAGCCACAGTAATACTTATGGACTATACACTTCTGCCTCCCAGTCTTTCTTGATCCCTGGAACTCAGACTCTACTTTCTTGGGCAGTTCCCTCGCTATCAGACTTTCTGCTTTAAAAAGCCAGCTCTGAATCCTCCCAGGCTGTTACAGATTGGGCTGTTCCAATGCCACAAGGGGTATTAACTAAAATACCAAATTAACACATATTTTGAAAATGGCTTTGATGAAGAGTAATTTTTAATGACTAACTCTGAAAGAGAAATTCTGGGCATGTGCTGTCATGGTGAGAGGAGCTTTTACGGATTTGGAGGAAAGGCAAAGCCTGGACTGAACTAAGATCTCCTTGTTTTTGTTCATTATTTTCCATTTTATAAAGACACAGTCCTAAAGCAAGTAACAAGCACTATCACAGAGGTCTGATGCTGTTGGGATCTTTGCAGAGCTGCTGGCAATGCAACACATGCACTTCTAAAAAGACTCCATTTTATTTATCTTCGTATGTTCAGTGCCATTACTGTAATTGACATGTATTAGGTTCTTAATAAATGTTCTTAATAAATGTTCATTAAAGAAATGCACCTGCAGCTGGGAGCCATGCAGTTTCCACTTTCAGGGCAGTTTGACCTGGACATAGAGCCTGCTCTGAATCAAAGCCCAGAAAACTCCATGAGCCTAAACTATGGGTAATGTACATTGTTGTTATCATAGATATGTATATATTCCATGAGTTAAAAATTGTGTATCTTTGTATCATCTTCACAAAATAAGGCATTTGCTATGTAGCAAAACTGTAGGAGATGATGACAATGCCAACATTTTTAAAGGAACCACATAAATCTACAGTCTTTTAAGTGGAGCCCTTTAATATAGCTTTGAAATCCCACACCATTTGTTTAACTCGATTTTGTCTATATCTAGTGCTTCATGCAGTTTGCCATACAGGTTAACTGTGTGGATCCTCCTGTTTTTTCCTGGATTTATGAACCTGGAAGAACAGATTACCTGTGTGACCTGAGGCAAGTGTAACCTCTCTGTGCTTTGGCAACCTTATCTATAAAAAGGGGGACAATAATAGTACCCACTATACTGTGAAGATTAAACCAATTTGTTTACGCACACGTAAACTGCCTAGAGTACTGCCTTGCGTATAGTAAGTGTGTAGGTACCTTTCAAAAAGTAAATGGATATGAGGGTTTTGCTATTATTATCATCGTTATGATTAATCACAGAATATAAACATTCACATCAACTTGAAAGAAACTACAATTAACAACTATTAATCATTTACCTCACAGAGCCAAAAAGTAACAAATTTATTCAACATTACTGAGAACTGACTATAAACAGATGCTGTGCTACTTTGATTCATGCTGCTATAATCCAGCACTGTCATTAGGAAACATTCCAAGTAAATGATAATCTCTGCATTTTGAACTTCTATGAGTAGGGAAAAAAAGAGGAGAAGCCTAAATATAAATGGTGGGAGATCAGTTAAAAAGAAAAACATTTATAGTAGTAAGAATTACATAAAAACACTTATTGATATGAGTACATGTTTGGGATAAACAATTAAGTGAAAAAAAAGGCAGGTTACATGGGATTATGATTTGTTTTTGATAAAAGACATGTAAATACGTACTGTGTAAGCATAGATAAAGAAAAATGCTCGGAAGAATGAACGCTAGAACATTTACATTTTCTCTCCGTATGACAGGATTATGGGTGCATTTTCCTTCTTTTTGCTAACTTTATCTTGTAACTTTAATTTAAAACAAGTAATTCAAAAACAAAAATGTAAGAAAACATTGGGGTAAGCTTTCATAAACTATAAGCTTTTTAAAATACGAATTTACTAAACAGATACTAAACAAATCATTCCTAAACGTGTATGCACTGTTAATTATTTAACTATTTGGAAAAAGAAATCAAATACTGAAAATCCTCACATGATCAGGACAGTGATTCTTAGAATCTTAACTCAAAAAGAACTTTGGAACCTTCCATCTGTTACAAGCTCAGTGTCCTACACTTGCCAGAAAACATTATTTTCTAACTGGTGGGTATTCTAACAGAGGACCATTTTTTAATATTTGCCATATTCCTATAAAATTCAATAGTTAGGAAAGCAGGTTTCCCAATGTTATTAATGAAGCAGGGTGCAGCCAAGAGGAGGGCCCCAAGAAGGGATTTGTAATGGGGTCCAGAACTCAAGGTGTCCAGGAAATATTAGAAAAATATATATAGGATGTCCTCACCCCCACAAGCCTGAGCCAGGGGGGATAGGACACGTGGAACAGGGCCATTCAAAGCTGTTTTGGGTAGCAAGAGCTTTGCAGCTAACCACTGGCACGGTCATTTAACATATCTATAACCTTTAACTGGTTTCATACATATGTTAAATAGCTGTGGCCATGCTTTGAGCCAGGGGGATGGGAGCAAATTCCACCCAAGATGGGACTGGGAAGCAACTCCCCCTGGTTACAGGGCCTTCGTGAGAGCTTGGAGATGACTGGCTCCATGCCATGGGGCCACACCTGCCCAGACTTACTATGGCAGCCCAGTAAAGCTGGAAGAATATGGGGATGCTGGCAGGTGTAACTGATTGTGGGAGGAGTCGGAAATGGGGCTGCAAAGGAAGATAGGCGCTGGGATTTAAACCCAGACCCGGCAGCCATAGGGGAGAGAGGACCACGAGGTTTTGAAGCAAGTAGATAGGTAGAGGTCCACACGGTTCTGATGGAGGGAAAGGAAGAGGACCACGTGGTTTTGGAGTGCTTCTTTTTGCCACGCAGCTTAGGCAGCAGGAGAGACTTTGCCGGGAAGAAAAGGGGAGAAAGGACTCTTGCCGGTGGGCCATGAGAAGGTGCCACATACTTTTGGATTAACTGGAGATGCAGCAGCCACACAGCGGATGGTGCCGGGAGCCTGAATCACGGACTTCTACTTCTTTTCCTGAGACACGGTACCCCACACTGAGCACAGGGAGAGGGAAGGACTGTGCATCTGTGGGTATTCTAAAGGACTTTAGTATCTTAATGAAGACATTAAGCCATTACTCTTAAGTTTGTGTAACCTTTAAATAAATAATTTCTTTCCTTTTCACCAGTCTCTGGCATTGAGAGACGTCTTTCCTCTGGTGGCGGGCATTTCGAACCTACCAGGTGTGTGTGTGGGGGGGAACTTCCAGAGACAGAAAAGGGGGATCCTTTCTGTAATAATTTATTGTGAACCACCCCCCGCCCGCTCTGTAACATGAATACAATGTCAAGTTGTATTTGAGAACATATCAGGGATGTTGTAAAAACATTCCTTACAACAAGTGGGTGATAACAACAAAATGTCTGACAGAAACTTTTCACTTTAAAACTATTTTAAAGTTTCTATGAGTCCAGATGCTCAAGAACAAGCAACCCACCTTCAGGAAAAGACATTTTCTGTTTCAATTAATACCCTCTAGTCAAGAATGCTACAGGGCTGATTCTAAACACAATTATGAAGTGACACCTAGTGGAAATTTTTACAAAGTTTCTCTGCTTACATTTAAATGTTATGGAATAATTTTTAGAAGAGCTACTCTGGGTAGTCGAAGGGTACAAACTTTTAGTTACAAAATAAGTAAATATGTCCTGGGGATGTAACATACAGCATGGTAACTCCAGTCAATAATACTGTACTGTATATTTGGAAGTTGTTAAGAGAGTAGATTTTAAAACTTTTCATCACAAGAAAAAATTTCCAACTATGTGTGGTGACAGATGTTAACTAGACTTATTGTGGTGAGCATCTGGCAACTATATATATATATATCAAATCATTATGTGGTAAGCCTGAAACTAATACACTGTTATGTGTCAATGTATCTCAATGAAAATAAATAGCTACTCTGTATGAGGAAACAACTATCCCTTCTAGTATGTCCTCACCAATTACTGATCTGGTGGACACATATCATTTAAAAAACAAAACACCTCTAACTAATAATACTGATTTTAAATCTCAAGTTGAGCCTCTGCCACCACCACGGAGAATACGGAAGAGCCCAGTGACCTCCTAAGTGATCCAGAATCTATAATGACAGCATGCAAAAGTTAGAAAGAAGATACAACATAACAAATGTGCTTTTGTTACCATTTCAGTTGATAATAATAAAAGATTAGCATTGTTATCATCAGGATAGTAACTACTGTTACCCTTGTGCTAAGCTATATGGAAACAGATTCCCTTGGTCTAAGTGAGCAACATCTGATAATTAGAAATCAGTAGGGTTACCAGCAAAGTCTTTAAAGTAGTACCATGTCCCTGCATGTGTAACCTGCAAAGGCTCTCCTTTCCCATTAGGGGTGGCAATCACACAAGTTATGACCAATTAAACTGAAACGAGTGAATAGAATTAATGTGGAACAATTATATAATCAAAGCAAAATAAAAGGCTGAGATATACAACTAGATATTTATAGTTTTAGTCTGTGATCATTCAGATAAAAAAAGTTTAGAGCTAGGCTTAATCAGATGAAATCCACATCTACCTAAATTTTCCTAGATACAGACTCAGTATTTTGCCTTCGGAAGCAGTCTATAAAATATATTTTTAAAACATCATTATCTATCATGGACACGGACAAAGTGTGGTGATTGCAGGGCATGGGAGAGGGGGTGGCTGGAGGTGGAAGAGGGTATAAGGAGGATAAATGGTAATGGAAAAATACAATAAAAAATAACCTATTTTTTAAAAAGCTTCTAATTATCTAGATATTACACTGCTAAACAGAAATGATCGATTTATTTGCAGAGCATCCTAACTCACTGATGGAAGTCTTGACTTTGAAAAAAAGTTGTTTGCAACCTGTTATAATTGGCTTCCTTGGGAAAATTTTGCATGTTTTACAGCTCTTCTTGGGTGTCATGTTTAATTTAGAGTATTTTCTGTTTAAGGAGCTACTCTTCTAAAAACTAAATGCTCATATTATAGAATTGTTAGGAACTACAAATCCAGTCCTTGGAGGGAGACTCCTAAGGGCCAAGGGGTAGCTTACAGTCCTCAAACTAACAGAAGAGTTAGGATCCTGACCTCTTGACCACAAAATTAGAACTCTTTCCCCTCTGTCACACCACCATTTTGTTCTTTCTCCACAAAGAAATGAATGTTTCCATTCAATTCGGGGTACATGGTTGCATTTTTAATCTAAAAGGCCCATGTGGTAACTACTGTCCAGGTGTGCATGGAAGGGTGTTAAAAACTGAGTTTCTTCACAATCCTCCAAGAAAAAAAATACGGAGACTGGGGCAAAGCAGCTTCTATGGAGCAATATACATCAGTGACTTCGAGCAGGGGACCAAGAGACTAGGGAACAAACCCAGCAGTTACTAAAGTGGGAAGCATCACTAGTGACTGAGAGGAGCAGAAGATGATGTTTCTGCTTCCCACCAGTAAGTTTGTGTTAGCTAAGGAGGCACTGTTTTCTAAACAGGAGCTCAAAATGTGATGGCTGATAAACAAGTACAGGAACAAACCTTTAGCATTCGAGAAGAAAACCTTTTATTTACCTCAAAACTGCCACCCTTTGCCTCTCATCATCTCAGAGTAAATATATACACAGCATACATTCTTTTGGCTCTGAATCAGTTGCAAAGTCCAAAGTCTGACACCTTTATCCATCTATGTCTTCCCGTGAGATTTCAGGCAATTGACACTTCTATTTAACTTTTAAGATGCAGTATTAAGTGTCCTTTTTGTTAATATTCTGCTATGTATTTCTTATTACTCATAGGACCATACCTGATACAGTAAATACACACACACAAAAGTGAAAATCTGAAAACTTGGATCAAATGCCAACTTGGCTAAATCACCTAACCTCTGAGAACCTCTGGTTCCTTCCATCTGGTCCTGAGGAGGCCCCTTCAGCTCTAAATTATTCTAAGGGTATATTTCTTGAAAAGATGCTACAACAGATTTCAACACAACAACACTTATCAGGCCTGTCCCTAACACGACTTCTTTAGCAAAGGCTTTAGCAGAAGTCTGAGGCGTGTAGTGATGGTACCAAATCCAAAAAGGGTTCTTTGTAGGTTATAAGTGAATTGCTTTTCAGAAAGTCTCTATAGACATCTTACTTGGCTCCTCCTCTAGAAAAACTGCTGTGGGAGCCTAAGAAAAGCAGCTTTTAAACTTGTAAGTGCAGATTTGGTACTGCTGCCGCCAGGCCGCAAGCACTGCCAGCGGATACAGTGAGTCAAAGCAATTCTATGCATCACACGGCTCAGTGTCTTCCCTTTACTTGGCAGCTATATATACTGGGATTAGTCATCCAGCTAAATGTCAAGGCTCCCAAAGTTATTACTAGTGCAAAGGTTTCCAGTCTGAAACTTTAAAATCACTACAAAGGAGATTTTTTGTTATTATCGTAAGTTTGGAATAATTTATGAAAAATTAAAGGAGTAGTGAGACAACGGTTTAGGAATTACACGATGTGTATGTCTGGAAGAACATTCACATATACCTTTCTGGAGCAAAGGTATTACTGGAACTTATTAAAAGGATAAGAAGAATCAGTAAGCTCAGTTTTGTATACCACTTACACAGTCGGAGAATTTTCCAAGACATTTACATATGAATGCCTCATTTTCAGGCTCCTCTAACATTTATTTCAAACTTTTAAGACATTACAACAGATGATTTGCTTACAGGCTCTTTTCTCTTGAAAAGTCATCATGAGTATTAATGGTTTTGGTCAAATTATATCATATGTAAATTTGAATGCATTTTTTTTGAAAGGGAGAATAATTAACTTTACATTTGTGGTCATACTGCACTGTAAAAAGCAATTCATTTCTCCAGCATAAATGAAATACTTGAAGACTACCAATGAAGACAGCTCCTCTTTTATATAAACTATTCTATGAGCCTTTTCAATAAAGAAAAACTACCGAATGAAGAAAAGTACATGTTTAAATATCAGAAAATGTATTTCTAAAAAACAGGTTTTTTAATTTTTTGGATTCTGTAATATGGTATGCTAATTTTTAAAGAGCTTATAGTAAACAAATGTTATTCTGAATAAGAGATATTTTTAAGAAAAATTTTAAATGGTCTTACTAATAATCTGTTCTCTTATCAAGAGCAATCTGTAAAAAAGAAAATCTTATTACAAAGGGTTCAGACACACTTTGATCTTTATCAATATTATTCTCATTCTTCAACAGCCTGACAATTTTTTAACTTGGGCTACATTGCTTAATTTTGTGAGAAAACTATACAATTCAGTTAAAGAGGAAATGAATAATATGATTCCTGTGGTCTAGAGGGGCAGGGGGTAGGTAGGTACTAAAGCAAAAATGCTGTGGTTTAGAAAAACACAGAATAAACCTTCATTAAAAACAGATTTCAAATGGCCATTTTATCAGAAATTGAGCTTTTAGATACAGAATATGAAAACTCACTATCTTACCTCAGGAAAAAAACTCTGCTCTATCAAGCGAATCTCTTTGCCGTTGTGTCCCACACAAGGGTTTGCTACCATAAAACTCCTTATACCACTTCTACTCTAAGGGTTATTTTCCCTACCAAAATGTTTTTTTCCTCACCAAAATTCTGCTAAAAACTTACTGAATATGAACTCCTCTTCTTAGCCTCATCTAACTTGACACAGGAACACTTATTTTGAATTCTTACTTTGTTCTTCATTCTAAATCACAGATTTTATAGAGTTAAAAACAAACTTTAAAGATTATCCTATTGAAAGAATGACAAATTCAGGTGCAAATTAAAAAATTTGCTCAAGATCTCAACTTGTTCAAAGTGTTAGAGCCAGGTATAAATATTTTGTTTCATTAAAATTGACTTCATTAAAATGTCATTAAATTCATTTTATTAAAATGACCAATAGTCATTCAACATTCAAAATAAATGTGCTGAGCATCTACTGCTTTTCCAGGCACCTTGAAAAAAAGGCAAACCAATACATGGGAAATAAGAATGCATTCAGACCTATGAGAAAATTCATGACATCACAGTATTTTCCCAGAAAGTTTCACTCGCCACACCCTATTTCAGCAGGCTACAGCACTTAACAACAACAAAAAAAAACACCACAGTCTACACAGGGGTGGACAAAGATAGATTTACAGTTGTAATACAAATAAATAATGCAGTAATTGATAAGTAACACAAGAATAAACTGTTTCGCTTGCTCAAAACTGTAAACCTACTTCTGTCTACCCCTATATATTCTTCCTCTGCTCCAGCTGCTTTTTTATAACACCCCCAACTTCACCCTGTAAATAATTCTCACCTTATACTGTACTCAGGTGATGCTGTCTTTAGAACTGGTGATAACACAGCACACTATAGATTAAAAAACACTGAAAACCTTCCATGAAGTTTCTACCTAGACTACAAAATATTTTCAACTTAGGTTCATTAAATGAAACGCCACATTCAACAGCTTGAAAACTGCGATCATATATTATCCTAAATCTCCTTTCACTTAAAATACCACTTCACATTGTATGTCCATAAAATAGCTAGGAACTTTCTACTAATAGGTCAAATCCTCCTAATACTTACTTTTCAAATTGTGATTTAAGAATAAGAACAATTTTTCTCAAATAACCTGTGCTAAGACATATAAGAATATGTAAAACAATATACTTCCTTTACACTTGGGGAGCTAAGGTGAAGTGATCTCTAAAGTCCCACACAAGTAACTCCAAGACATCTGCTCCAATTCTTAATACAATATTTCAGATAGAAGATTACATTTCAGCCGAAAGTCATCAAACATGAGGTAGTATTTCCAATCACCAAGTTTTAATGATGAGTTTTATCAAGTCACAATTTGGTGTTTAAAACTTTTCTGAACCATATTAATCTTCCTCTACATACCAGGAAAGAACAGTCATAAGTAGAACCTTTGAAGATACATGATTTGCAAGAGGATTTCAGAAAACAGAATCATAAAATCAACCTGGATTTCTATGTATAATAAAATTTATTCTTCTAATACACTCTTCCATTGTGAATATTTAGTTATGCCAGAAACTTACCAACACTCTTTTCCCCCCTAAATACTTACAGCAATAGTCTCTTAAGGAGACAGTTTGCAGTCCTGTGTGAATCTAATAAAAGGTGTGAATGGTTTTATATCACTGCACTCAACTTTACAGTTTCTAAAACTCTTGGGACATCCTTCTCAGCATGCTTCTAGCTTTGTCCATTTCATTCTTAGACTCATTTTTTTTCATTGAACTAAAGCGTTCATCGCTTTTCACCAAATAACACACGTATAAAATTAAAATTTTTTTTCATCTTGTAAATAATATTGAAATGTATCCCTTGCCCAGATCATTCTTGAGATGAAGATTCCATGTTTTCCTTTGAGGAGAAAGGAAATAACTTAGAAGAAATAGTAAGCACAGTTGCAATGGTGTTTAGGCTCAAATCTCTTAAAATTTCAACTACACTCCATGTGGATTTTAAGACTTCTGGTTGCAGACAGTTCTTATTACATCAGCCAAAATCAAATCGGAATGCTTATTTTTATTTCTTCATTTCCCAAATCAAAAACTTTTGTTGGACAACTGCAGACACTCAGCTGAGTCAATGAACATATTTCAGATAGCTGCTTCCTGTTGGTGAAACTGAAACTATTTTTGCTGAAGGAAACACAGGTTAGACAAAGAGAAATAAAAATTGGAATTAAAAAAAAATGTTCCCACAAAAAAGGCCTCCACTTAGCACAATTTGAGGAAGAAACAGCAATCTGGAATATAACCAGAACACAGACATTCCTCAATTATAGGGGAAACTCCTTTTAGGAACAAGTGACAAATTATAACAATAAGCTACCATCAATTTAAAAAAACAAAACTCGCAGAATTTTTATTTTATTTTATTTTTAAGGTAGGAGGTGGAGAGTTTGTTCATATGGGTAGTGGGCAATTTACTGAATGTCAGGACCTACTGTTTCAAATCTCCAACCTCTTTTATGTAGTATAATTTTTAAAACTGATCATTCGAGTGATGAACAAGATCATCCTTCCATTGAAAATAGGCTTCACTCTTATCAAGAAACTCACTGACATTTTTGCAATGACTTACAAACATTAGAAAACTTTCAATGTTTGTAAGAATGGGAGCAGGTAATTTGGAAAACCCCTTTTAGTGTGCCACACATATGCTGCTTTATTTACTTAAAAAAAAAAAAGGATAAATGTTTATTGCTAACTACTTTTTCCTCAAAATTACAAATTCTTTCCTTAGTATATGATTTGTCATATACTCCCTTCTTAGGAATTATTAAGTAGATCCACACTAGGTCTATATTCATGCATATTTTCATATATATTAGCATGTATATTAGTACATTTGAGTCTGAGTTTGAGGTGTGTTATATATTAGCCTTCAGTCACATCATTTGAGAAAAATGTCAGTTGACAAATTTGGGTCTTTAATATATTTTATATCATGATCATCAGCAGCAGCCTCATAATTATACACAGTGAGTCTTAAAGTCCCCCACTGAAAAACAGATTTAAATCCTGTAAGTTAAATTTGCCCATGGTTCATCTTCCCCACAAATGTAAACTTTAAATGGAGTAGGGGCATGAGGAAGGGTTGGTATGCCTTACAGGTCTTTGAAGTCCCAGGAAAAATGTAAAGGAAGAAATAGGAGAACATAATCCCACCTTAAGCATCATCGTTACCAGGCAGAAAGTGTAACAGACCCAAAACTTCTCAATGAAAACTGTCTTTGAAATAATTTAAATGTTTAAAAAAAAAAGAAATAATTTTAATGCAAGTAATTTCAAACAAATGAACAAAAATAAATCCCTGGCATTTTTTTTTAATTTGAAGGAAAATGAAACATACTGAAATCAATCCTTGAGTAAGCTCCAGTGACAGCAGAAGAAAGGCTGTCTTGATGAGCTTTCGTCCCAAGAGAATAGCTAACTGGATGACTCCAGCAAAAATCAGACCCACTGTTGCCCTGGAGCTGATTACCTAGAACTTCTGACTCAAAGAGTTCCAGAGCCCCACCTTCCCTAGGTCTGGAAGGATCCTTAGCAGTTGGCAGGTTACTAACTGATGAACACATAGGTCCTGTGTTTATGGGGTAGCTTGAGACTCACAGAAAATTAACAAGTAGAAGGGTTAAGTAACAGCTAATAATTATAAATGGATAAAAGCCAAAGCCCCAAAGATTCCTCTAAGCTCAAAACAGACCTTACCCTAAGGGCAATGATGCCATCATCCAAATGAAACGCGTGCTTAGCTAGCACAGGAAAAGAGAGTAAAGTGTCCACTAGCTAAGTACAAAAGAAATGTAACAATCCTTAGTAAGATTTGATGAGAGAAAATAGATTGGCATATACACGAAGAAAACCATATTTAGTGATCTTTAGTAACATTATGATGTCTATGTCTAGGTGAGCTTCCTAGGAGTCCCAATTCCTCAAAATAACTATCAATATTAAAGTACAGCTGCTGCTATACTTTCTGTTCTGTTGTTTTTATTAAAAAGTCAGTGATTAATTTTTTTCAGATTTAATAAAACCTGGTCAGGCTTTTAGAAATCTGGATTGCAGCCAGAAAATGAATGGTAATATACTAGGAAATTAACTTCAGGAAAACAGATTAATTGCTCACTACTTCTTCCTCAAAATTACAAATCCACTTGAACATTTTGCTATTTTCTTATGCAGATTATAAACTCCCAGACAAGATCAATATTGTTACTCCAGCAATACTTAAATTTAAATGAAGTTATTCAGAACTAGTTTAATAAGGTAATATAGAGAAATCTGTATTTTAATAATCTAGATAAATCCGTATTTTGTATAAATATGTCAATTTTTAGCTTACTTTTATATATATCACTAAATATGCTGTATAACAGATTTGAAACATGAGTAAAAATTAAATACATAATTCAAAATTTTTCCTTAAATTCGCTTTTAAAAATTCCTCTTCCAAGTTAAGCCATTCAATGCAGAATCTGTAATAAATGCATTTCCTAGTTCCCTCTGAGGGGAAATTCTGTATCACATGTTTATATAGTTTATATACATTATTGTATTTATATGTAAATTTTCTGCTACATTTAAAGATGATCCAACTATTAACATAATAGTTTATTTTAGACATTAACTAAAATAAGAACACTAAACAAGTGCTGTAGATTTTCTGAAACACTTTCAAGCCTGTCTAAATTAATAAAATACTAAGTGAATTAGTATTACAAAGGAGGCTTTTGTCACTGATAATTTAAAATATTAATGTGAATACTTAACAGGTCAAGTCTTTTACATTAATCAAAGACACAATGTAGGACTGGTTAGAGTGAGTATTCTCCTACAGGTAAAGTTTTCATGTCAGGTAATTCCTCCCATTTTCCCCTCATAATTCCCTCATAAGCATAAAAGGATTCTTCTCTCCCTGCATTCCTGAGGAACAAGAAGTTATCTGTTCTTCTAGAGATAGGATGGTATTATTAACTGCTTCTTTCGAAATAGAACATTTGGCATAATCTATTTCTGTAGAATTTTGTCAAGTAAGCAGTTAGGAGGGGTGAATTTTTGCAAAGACAGTCTGGCTTCTTGTTCTTCATGGCTGGGCAGGCCAGTAAATCCTGGGTCTTTTATGTTTATGAAGGCTGGAGGTGAAGGTGGCTTCTCAGTAATAAGAAATTTAACATTAAATTTTTAAAAAACTACAAAGATTTTTAAAATTCTCGATTTGATCAAGAATTAAGTTAATGTTATTAAAAAGAAGTCCTTCATTAAAGTTTTCCCCCCTTTTCATTTTTTGGGGGTTACAAAATTCTTCTCTTGCCATATTCTCTTCTTAGTCTAAAATTTGTGAGACTTACTTGTGACTTTCGCAAAGTAGGTCCATAAGATCATGATGAGATTAGATTATTTTGTGCCCCTCTATAAAAGTCAGAAAGAATCTACTTAATCTTGGTTCATGGTCAAATACACAGCTCTCTGGCCAGGACACTCAGGAGTGATTAGGCAATGTTTACAATTTACAGAAGATTAAGGGCGAGTTTTTGTCCCTTGCTCTGTGTGGCCTGTTCTCTGGTGCCTTTTATCTTTGACCCGCAAGTTCAGAGGCATTTACAAAACGAATTCTGAACAACAACAAAAAAAACACGTTCAGGAAATATCATGTGAGAATCTAGAGTCAGATATTCCTAGAAACTGGATGTAGCGCTAATCCTTTTAAAATGGAATCCTCTCATGGGAAGACTGAGGAAGGTACCAAGAGAAGGAACTCAGACCCTCAGAGCTGAGAAGTCCCTCCCTAGCAGAGAAACCACCGGAGAAAGGTATGGGCAACTTGCCTCAAGCATGAGATGTGAAAACAGACCCACTGACTGACTCCAAGGAAAAGCCCAACGGTACAAACCAACACTGACTCAAAAATGGTGAGAAGAGACATGGGGTAAGTTGGACGGCAGTTAACAAAGACCAGGACGAACTGCCCTGCTCACAGCTGTGAGGCTGGAGGAACAGAAGAGCAAGGGGCAGAAGTCAAGGTTTTGCACTAAACAATGCCTTGGTTGCCTGGTGAATAAAACTGGAAAGCCAAAGGCATTCATTATACTTTCTCAAAGAAATGATAAACATATTCTTTCTCTAGAATAAATCAACCCTAAACAACAAAAACAAAGGAAGTTTGGTATATGGACTACTTGCTAAGGTTATGAGAGAAAATAAATGGCTGGTTGCTGTGGGCCAAAAGCCCAGTGAGGCAGATTCAGGCTCCGATAGTGGTGCCCAGACACCAGTGAGACACTATTTGTCATTCCAATTTAAAATAGAATACAAGTTATTATTCTATCTAATTATTATTATATCTAATAATACAAAAATTGGAAACAACCTAAAAAGCCATCAAGAGAAAGTAGATAAATAATGTATTTATCTAATGTATCTTCATACAGTGAAATACAACTGTGATCACAAATAAATCACAAGGATAAGCAAGGATGACTATCAAACATAAGGCAGAGATTTTCTGTGTCTAAGATGGTGGCGTAGGAAGAACTTACCCTCTCCCATGATCACTCTCAATCTATTCCTAGAAACAAAGCAATTCCCCTCAAGAAGAAATGAGGGCTTCTGCCCAAGAAACCAGAGAGACCACATTAAAACGGGTAGGAGGGCAGGAGAGACGAATACACTTACCTTGGGAACCCCACCCCCAATGCGAGGACCTGCAGCAGGGAAGAATCACTACAGACCCGAGAACAGAATACCCCGCCCGAGGGTATGGCGGAAAAAACTGGTTTAAAAATCATCTACAATATAGGTAAGAAAACCTTTTTCCAAGCCCTAGATTATCGGCCAAACAGAAGAACTGTAGAGCAAGATCAGGAGACACACAGGAGAGCACACAGGAGACACAGGGGAGCGCCATTTGTTGCACTCATCCTCCACCTCGATCACACGATCGAGACACCCGAGCAAACCCTGGGCCCAGAGCACTCAGCTGCGCAACAGACCCTAGGCCCATTCCAGGTCCACAGCTTACCAGTGGGAGTTTCCGCGGTCTGTGTGCCCTCCGACCAGAGCTGCAGGTCCAAGCAGACTGTCCCTCAGAATCCCGATGGTCCGCACCTATTTCAACTACAGCCCCCGCCCCTTTGCAGCACGTCACAGAGACCGCCCACAGACCACGCCCACTTCTGTCACAGCTCCTGGCTCCCCCGATTCCCTGTGGCTCTAGCGCCCTCCAACGTCAACTTCAAGCAGCCTGCCCAGGCATCCTGGCGTGGCTTGCCCAGCTCCCGTAGCCCCGGAAGCCAGGAAGCTTGCCTTCAAGACTCCCGGTGCCCCAAGCCCACTTGCTGGACCACCCATAGGTCCAGCAAGCCTGCCAAGGCAGTCCCGGTGCAGCTTGGCTCAGGACTCTTGCAGCGGGAGCCAGCTCCGCAGGCACTCTAGCAAGGTGGCTCTGGCGAGGCTTGCACCCCCAGGACACCCCATAGCATGCACCTGTTCCAGCTCCGGCTTCAACTGGCCTGTCAAGCTAGCTCCGAAGCAGCTTTCTCCAGGTCTTTCTGGAGCCCCAAGTTCACTCTAGCTCCAGCTCTGGCTGGCCTGACAAAGATGCCCCTTACTCACAGTCAAAAAAAAAAAAAAAAAAAAATCGTTCCTACACAAGGCCATTCCTTTAGGACTGGGAAAGGCTTCTGTTTCACCTAATTCATAGAAACAAACATAGAAACAGTCAAAATTAGAAAACAGAGAAATATGTTCCAAACAAAAGAACAGAAAAAAAAAAACCATAAAAAAGAACTAAATGAAGCAATCTATCAGACGGAGTTCAAAACAATGGTTATAAACACACTCAAAAAACTTGAGAGAAGAATAGAGGAACTCAGTAATAACTTCAACAAAGATTAAAAAAAACAATCAGAACCGAGGTATATAAAAACTGAAATGAAAAAATACACTAGAGGAAATCAAAAGCACCTTAGAGGATGCATAAGTCAGGGAGCTGGAGTACAAGGTAGTGGAAATCCCCCAATCAGAAGCAAGAAGACCTAAAAAAAATTTTTTTTAAATGAGCATGGTTTAAGGGACCTCCCTTAACCATGTAGATTTTCTGATCACAAAATCGAGTGTATGAACATTTGAATCATAGGAGTCCCAGAAGAAGAGGGAGAGAAAGGGATAGAAAATTTATTGCAGAAATAATAGCTGAAAAATTCCCTAAGCTGATGAAGGAAACAGACATCCAAGTTCAGAAAGCAAAGACAATCCCAAACCAGATGAACCCAAAGAGACTCACACCAAGACTCATAATTAAAGTGCCAACAATTAAAGATAAGGAGAGAATTTTAAAAGCAATGAGAAAACCAGCTAGTTACATACAAAAGATCCCCCATAAGATCATCAGCTGATTTTTCAGCAAAAAATTTGAAGGCCAGAAGGGAATAGCACAATACACTCAAAGCTATGAAAGTAAAAACCTACTGCCAAGAATACTTTATCCAAAAAGATGATCTATCATTCAGAATTGAAGACAGATAAAGTTTCCCAGCTCAAGTGGGATTTATTCTAGGGATACAAGGATGGTTCAATATTTGCAAATCGATCAACATGGTACACCACATAAACAAAATGAAGGATGAAACTCATGATCATCACAATACATGCACAAAAACCATTTGACAAAAATTCAACATCCATTTATGACACAAACTCTCAAAAAGTGGGTATAGAAGGAACATATCTCAACATAATAAAGGGCATATATGATAAACACACAGCTAGCATCATACTCAATGGTGAAAAGCTGAAAGCTTTTCTTTTAAGATCAGTAACAAAACAAGATGCCCATTCTCACCATTCTTAATTCAATATAGTAAGTCCTACTACAGCAATCAGACTAGAAAAAGAAATTAAAAATACCAAAATTGAAAAGGAAGAAAGAAAACTGTAACTATTTGCAGATGGCATGATGCTATATAAAGAAAATCAAAAGACTCCACAAAAACTATTAGAGAGCTAATGCATGAATTCAGTAAAATTCCCAGATAAAAAATTAATATTCAGAAATCTGTTATGGTTCTATACACTAATAAAGAACTACCAGAAAGAGAAATTAAGAAAACAATCCCATTTACAATTTTATCAAAAAAATAAAAACAAGTACCTAGAAATAAATTTAACCAAGGAGGTAAAAGACTTGCACCATGAAAACTATAAGACAATGATAAAAGAAACAGAACAAGTCATAAATAAATGAAAAGGTATACCGTACTCATGGATTTAAAGAATATTAAAATGTCCATATTACCCAAAGCAATCTCCAAATTCAGTGCAATCCCTATCAAAATATCAGTGGCATTTCTCATAAACTAGAAATAATAATCCTAATATTTATATGGAACCACAAAGACCCTGAATAGCCAAAGCAATCTTGAAAAAGAAGAAACAAGTTGGAGGTACCACGGGTCCCTACTTCAAACAATACTACATAGCTATAGTAATTAAAACTGTATGGCACTAGCACATGCACACACACACACAAAAGACACATATATCAATGAAACAGAATAGAGAGCCTAAAAATACACTCATTCTTACATGGTCAATTAATCTATGACAAAGGAGTCAAAATATACAATGGGAAAAGCAAGTCTCCTTTTCAATAAGTAGTGTTGGGAAAACTACACAGATATGTGCAAAAAGAAAATTAAAGTATACCACTTTCTCACATCATTCACAAAAATAAAATCAAAATGAATTAAAGAATTAAATGTAAGACTTGCAACCATGGAAGTCCTAGAATAAAACACAAGCACTAAAATTCTTTAACATTAATCTTAGCAGTATTTTTTAAAATATATGTCCTCAGCAAAGGCAACAAAAGCAAAAACAAACAAATGGGACTCCATCAAATTAAAAAGCTTTTGCATAGTAAAGAAAATCATTGACAAGACAAAACAGCAACCTACTGAATGGGAGAAGATATTTGCAAATGATATATCCAATAATGGGTTAGTGTCCAAAATATATAAAGAACTCCTACAACTCAACATCAAAAAGAAAAATAATACAATTTAAAAATAGAGGACCTGAATAGATTATTTCTCCAAAAAAGGCATACAGATGGCCCACAGACACATGAAAATATGCTAAACATCACTAAATCATCAAGGAAATGCAAATCAAAACTAAAAAGAGATATCATCTCACATCTATCAGAAAGGCTATTATCAAAAGATAACAAGAGCTGGAGAGAATGTGAAAAAACGGGAATCCCTTGTATACTGTTGGTGGAGTTGTAAATTAGTGTAGTGTAGCCACTGTGGAAAACAGTACAGAGATTCCTCAAAAAATTGAAAAGAGAACTACTGTACAACCCAGCAATTCTACTTCTGACTATTTATCTATTCCTGTATACCAACAACAAAACTGCAGAAACAGAAATCAGGAAAAAAATCCCATTTGATATAGCAACAAGAAAAATAAAGTACCTAGGAATAAACCTAACCAAGGAGGTAAAAGACCTGTACTCAGAAAACTACACAACACTGAAGAAAGAAATTAAGGAAGACACAAACAAATGGAAGCATGTACCGTGCTCATGGATTGGAAGAATTAACATCATCAAAATGGCCATACTACCCAAAGCAATTTATAGATTCAATGCAATCCCTATTAGAGTACCCATGACATATTTCACAGATATAGAACAAACATTTCAGAAATTTATATGGAACCATAAACGACCCCGAATAGCTGCAGCAATTTTGAGAAAGAAGAACAAAGCAGGATGGATCACAATACCTGATATCAAACTGTATTACAAGGCCACTGTAATCAAAAAGCCTGGTACTGGCATAAAAACAGGCACATAGACCAATGGAACAGAACAGAGAGCCCAGAAATAAACTCAAGTCTTTACGGTCAATTAATATTTGACAAAGGAGGCAGGAGCATAAAATGGAGCAAAAACAGCCTCTTCAACATATGGTATTGGGAGATCTGGACATCTACATGCAAAAAAATGAAACTCGATCACCAACTTACACCATACACAAAAATAAACTCAAGATGGATAAAAGACTTAAATATAAGTTGTAAAACCATAAAAGTCCTAGAGGAAAACATTGGCGGGAAAATCTCAGACATTCCACGCAACAACATCCTCACAGACATATCCCCTAGAGCAAGGGACATAAAGGAAAGAATAAACAAATGGGACCTCATAAAAATAAAAAGCTTCTGCATGGCTAAAGAAAATAGCACCAAATTACAAAGAGAACCAATAGTATGGGAAAACATATTTGCCAATGATACCTCAGACAAGGGCCTAATCTCCAAAATATATAAAGAACTCACACGACTCCACTCCAGGAAGACAAACAATCCAATTGAAAAATGGGCAAAAAGGACTTGAACAGACACTTCTCCAAGGAAGACATACAGAGGGCCCAGAGACATATGAAAAGATGCTCAGCATCACTAGCCATCAAAGAGATGCAAATTAAAAGCACAATGAGATACCACTTCACACCTGTCAGAGTGGCCAACATAAACAAATCTACAAACAAATGTTGGAGAGGATGCGGAGAAAAGGGAACCCTAGTGCACTGTTGGTGGGAATGCAGACTGGTGAGGCCACTGTGGAAAACAATATGGAATTTCCTCAGAAAACTAAAAATGGAACTGCCCTTTGACCCAGCAACTCCACTGCTGGGATTATACCCTAAGAACCCTGAAACACCAATCCAAAAGAACCTGTGCACCCCAATGTTCATAGCAGCACAATTTACAATAGCCAAGTACTGGAAGCAGCCTAAGTGCCCATCAGCAAACGAGTGGATCCAAAAACTATGGTATATTTACACAATGGAATTCTATGCAGCAGAGAGAAAGAAGGAGCTTATACCCTTTGCAACAGCATGGATGGAACTGGAGAGCATTATGCTAAGTCAAATAAGCCAGATGGTGAGGGACAAATACCATATGATCTCACCTTTAACTGGAACATAATTAATAGAAGAAAAAAGCAAACAAAATATAACCAGAGACATTGAAGTTAAGAACAATCTAACAATGGTCAGGGGGGAGTGGGGAGGGGAGAGTGAGGAGAGGGGATTACAGGAACTACTATAAAGGACACATGGACAAAATCAAGGGGGAGAGTGGAGGTGGGGGAGGGAGGGGGGTTCAGCCGGGGTGGGGTGGAGGGATGGGGTGAAAAGGCACACAACTGTAACTGAATAACAATAAAAATTTAAAAAAGAAAGAAAGAAAGAAAATGAAAATACTAATTCAAAAAAACATACACATCCCTATGTTCATTGCAGCACTGTGTACAATAGCCCATATGTGGAAGCAACCTCAGTATCTAAAAGTAAAGGAATAAATAAAAAGATGTTATGTATTTCAACAAAACGGATTATTACTCAGCCATAAAAATGCACGAAACCTTGCCATTTGAAACAACACAGATGTACCTAGAAAGTATTACATTAAGTGAAATAAGTAGGAAGAGATAGACAAATACCATATGATTTCATTTATATGTGGAATCTAAAACCAAAAGAAATGAACAACAAAAAGAAACAGAAATAAACTCCTAGATACAGAGAACTGACGGTTGCCAGAGAGGAGGAGGTAAGGGAATTAAGCAGCACAAACTTCCAGTTATAAAATAAGTCAGGGGGATGTAATGTACACCATAGCAAATACGGTTAACAGTATCATAAAAACTTTTTACGGTAACAGATGGTTACTAGACTTATTGTGGTGATCACTTCATAAGGCATATTAAGTACTGAAATAGTATGTGGTACACTCAAAATTAATATAATATTGTATGTCAACTATGATTAAAAATAAAATTGAAGTATTTTTAAAGATCATGATGTTGAGCAGCAAAAATAGGTGTTACAGAGAACACGTACATCATTTATTATTTACATAAAATTCAAAAACAAGCATATCTTAATATAGGGGTACAGAAATATGTAAAAAGTATAAGGAAAAACAAAGAAGTAATCAACTCAACCTTCAGAGTCAGGGGATGTGGTTAAGGAGAGGTGATGAAATCTGGGCCAGGCACAGTTCTATTTCCTAAGTTAGTGGTAGGTATTCAGTTATTCACATTCATGCCATTCTTTGTATCTCATTCACAAGTTATAAATATGCCCTGTATACACACAGCATTTTCTAAATACGATGAGGATTACTCCTATTTGTTTTTTTAATTTTTAGCTCTCAGAAGTAACACTGTCTTTAACAAACTATATTAAAAGGTATTTTTTAAGAATCTGCAAGTAACAAGGACCTAGCATGCATTCAGGAGTTTATAAAATTATCCCTTTAATTCACACAACAACTCCAAGATCAACATTTTCATCCTCAGTTTACATATGCGGAAACTGAGACTGTGTTGTTATGTAGATTGTCCAACCTTACACAACCTAGAAGAGGTGGGATTTAAAAAGTATCCAACTCTGAAAACCATGGTACAACTGTAGGTAGGACTATGTAAAATACAACAGCAACAATAAATTTCCAATGCAAAAACAGAACTAACTTGTGATACTACAGTTTACTATTTTAACTATCTTAGCATATAAAATGTATCTGTAAATCATATTATAATAGTTTGTATTAATTTTATTCCATAGTATACCTCTTTATTACTTCACAATCACAATTTACCTTTAAAATCTGTAAATTATAAAACTGGCAACAGATACTCATTATGTTTCTGGAAAGTGTCAACTTGGCCATACTTTTTATAATTGAAGGGAAGCATAAGAAAGTTAGCCATTGGCAGACTGAAATTTAGCGCTCTCATTTCACTCCCATCCCCCATCAGGGATTCACTCAGGCAAGTGAACAGGCTTTGGAGCCCCATAGAAATTACACACTCCCTCCCTATTTCTCCTCATCTTTCTTCCAATCATACTTCAAAACCTACTTTTGAACTCACACAGGAAAGCTGTTTAATACCACCTGGCTTTTTCTACTCCATGAACTCTGGAACTACTCTTCAGGACACATGCAACATACCTCATTTCATATATAATTATTTGTCACCTTTTTATTTTGTTGTTTTTGTATGTGTGACCACCCTGCAAGAACCACTGAGAAGAGTTTACAAGTTTTTATTTGTTCTGAGCTATGAACTAACTTCCTTTTTCTCCAAAGCACCACCAATTGTGCTCTGTAAACAGTAGTCACTTAATAAATGCTTATTGACTTACTACAGTGGAACAGTTCGCCTCTGGTATTTCTCAATATCCCAGTGAATCCTTCACATCTATACACATGCTGGAGATGATACCAGGTACCGCTAGAGGCATGGGGTCTTCCTGAGGGTACCTGGGACAAGAAAAACACAAGAGAGAGACCAAAGACAGTCAGGAGAAACACAGAGAGGGGAACGTGGAAGTAAACAGAGGATAGAATAAAGAATAAGAGGAGCAAAAGAGTCAGGGGTTACAGAGAGACACTCAGAGACGAGGAGGAAGTCAGCAATCTGAACTGGGGTTTGGGTTCGGAAACCACATATTTAATATGTGCCCTCACGTTACTAAATTTATGATATCATCAACCATTTCAAAGTTATTTCTAAGGTTTTTCTGAGCTTATATCTTTATTAAAAGTCATCTTTACACGGTGTCATCTTTGGTCATACATATACAGAGGCATAAACATAATCCTCAAAACAACCCCTCTTGTAAATAACTCTCCAGTTTGGAAAATGGTTACCTCAGAGCGGTAAGATGACTTGCCCAAGGTCATTAGTAAGCACATACTAAATTGGGACCCTAAATCTTCTGAGTCCAAACCCAGTGCTTTTTCTGGTATCCTGTCCTGTCACTATTAGAAATGAATCACATACAAACTATCTTTATGAAATGAAATTCAAACTACAAAGTCAAGATAAAATTTTCTATCTTTTGGGACACTGAAATACTCAGGTTATTCATAAGGCTATTTTACCTTAGGGTTTCATTTATTTTTAAAAATCCATCATAAAAATACATCAGAATAAAAGTATTTCAGAATGACAGAAAATTTTAAACAGAAATGAGATTAAGTGAACGTCCTCTTGACAACATTTTAACATTTAAAAAAGGAGCTAGAATTAGTTCATTGCTTTTATAACATTGTAATTTGAAAGTCTTAATGATTCAACAAATTTCAGCAGAAACATCAAAAGATGCTCCACATTTCAATAAATTCTTAGATCTCAATACTGGTAAATGTCTCATACTTGTTCTTTCATAATAGTTCACCTAAGTCTATAGTGCAATTTAATTTCAGAGTGGTACATAGAGTACAGATGATTTATTGTTCCAGCCTTTGAAAGCATTCATATTTTCTCTTAAGGAATCCCTATCCTCCTCTAAACAAGCATGCCCTTTAAGGAAGTAATTATTGTAATTGCCAGAAGAGCTCCTTTGATGTAAGTGTAAGCATGTTATTGGATTTCATGCAAGACAATAATAATACATAGAAATTTATCTTCAAGTGTGCATCAATATATTTCCCATGTTCAACAATTTTTAAACCAGTAATTTTCAAGTAAGGCCTAAAGTATGATACTGCTCTGCCCTCTAGTGATTGGTCAGGATTTGCTTACTAAATGCTTTAATATATTTTTTAATTGCTTTCTGAGAAAAACTGAAGGTTTTATAAAAATACACATATATGGTATCTAATTTTTCATTATTTGAGTAGTAGACAGAGAGTACTGGACTGGCAAACTTTTGGGTTGTAGTATGGACTCAATTTAGGAAAGAGACACAATTTCTTTTCATAGGAAAGGTTCACCTAAGTATTGCAAACCAGATATCAAATTTAATACAATCTATTCTAATCCTTATTCATATTTTATGCCAAAAATTTAATTCAGTTTCTTTGTTAAAAACTTTATAAATTTCATAACTATAAATTCCAAATTGATTGATTCTATTATTTTGGAGACTGGGGTATCAAGGTGCTATAACCTCATATATACCACATGTAGATGAACAATTTTTTGTTAATAGACCAAAATATGCTTAATAAAAAATTATACTGAACATCATCTACCCTTAATTGTTCAAGTAACACTTTAGGATTGCTCAGTAGCACTGAGCCTCAGTGTTGTCATTAGGAAGTTATCACTTTATGTGTGGAAACATTAATCAAGGATGCCAGTTAAGACAGAGTTATTATACAGAGATTCACCCTATTATTACAATTAATGGAACTTCCTCCTCTCTTAGTTTCTCTTGCCATAATTCTCTTGCAAAGAACCAATGCATTTCTAGAACAGCATTTCTACTCTCACTAATCTGAAGTGTATTACCTCAGCGCCTATACACTCGCGTTGAAAATAAACATTACATCTGTGACGTGAACGTAAAGGCATGCCCACACGCATGAGGACAATCTATAGGCAGTATGGCGGTGTGGGGTTAGGAGCACAAAACCTGCGGCCAAAATCTCGGAGTTCCATCTCCAGCTCTGTCCCTTACAAACAGTGTGACCTTGGGCTGATTATTTACCCTCTGTGTGCTTCCATTTCCTCATCTACAAAGGGGAATAAAAAGAGATACCTGCCAATAGTAATGTTTTATTATCTGGATAGGTTTTTGGGTTACGCAGGTGTATGCATCTTTCAAGACTCAGGAAATACATTTAAGATTGTATATTACACTAAATGTAAATTTTACATCAGAAGAAAAGCCTAATACATAAATATTGAACTCTAGTCAATAATACACATGATGAACTATTTAGAGCAAGTGTAATAATGTCTATAATTTACTTTCAAAGCATCAAATATTAAAATGACAATGGATTAAGGGTATGTAATGAAATAAGTATAGCAAAATGTTAATGGCTGGATATAGGTAGTGAGTATATAAATGTGTAATGTTATGTTTGAAAGTTTCATAATAAAATGTTAGGGGGAAATGTATCTATTGTACCTTTCATAGAGTTGATATGAAGTTTAAGTGTGTATGTGTGTGTGTGTGTGTGTGTGTATATAAAACAGTATTGAATATACAGAAAAGTGCCTGACAATCATCAATGACAAATGGCAGTATGTTTAAGTAAATGAAAGTTGCTTCCCTGTTTGAAGGAAATATATAAGAAAGTAAGGTGTTGAACTTTCAAACTGGAGTGAGTTGTTGCCATCAAGGGTATTAAAGCTCAAATTTCAAATACAGCATAAAACTGCATGGGCTGTGGAGAACATGGTCTTTGAAAATCAGAAATACCTGATTTGGATCTTGGCTCTGTTTTTAATTAGCCAAGAAGTTTAATTTGTCATGTCCTGAGCTTCAGTTCTTCCATATTATAAAATGGGAACAATGATACCTACATCTCAGGGTCATTATGAAGATTAGGGGGAAAAAAAGCAAACACACATGCATTTGGCACATAAAATGCCAAAAGAGCAACTGAAGTTTTATCATTATAATTGTTATTACTACTTAGGGTGAGTCTTACAACTATTCTCTGCACATGAAAACAAAGTGACTCAGTACCTGACTGTATCTGATTCTCTCCTAGAACTTGTGTGTGCAGGGGGCCTTACTACCCTGAAGAGCTTTCTAAAAGGATCTTTATTAAGACAGTAGGCCTTATTTAAAGTTTGCCTGCACTGAGTATAAAAGGAGAGAGTGCAATGACAGGGAAATAATTAATCATCCCTATGTTATGCCAATTATAATATACATAAATACCACGGGTGAGGCATTTAGAAACTATGTTTGCTAACAGTATTTTTTAAAAAGTTGCAATATATTTCAGTGCATTTCAGGACAGGACATTAGCACCTGGATAAGTTTTGATTTGAAACTGTCTACAGTAACATATTTAATGAAAAGAATATTAAAGTTACAATTAAAGAAGATGAATTTTAGGCTCCCAAGGAGTGGGTTTATAAATCATTAAAGATTACTCCATGAAGACAGTGGCTCAACTTATAGTTTCAGCTAAAGAGAAAATCAAAAACTTGGCAATGATAGCCCATGCAGAGATAACACTGGCAAGGCAGAAGCTGGTGGACCAGGCAGCCCCACATTTGCAAGCAGATAAACCGGGAAGAACAACTGGGTAATGAGACAGACCACGCAACCCAGGGTTCCTGTGTGGAAAAAGAAAGCCTCAAAACCTTTGGCTGTAAAAATCTGTGGGGGTTGCAGCAGTGGGAGAAACTCCCAGCCTCACAGGAGAGTTCTTGGAGAGACCCACAGGGTCCTGGAATGTACACAAACCCACCCACCTGGGAATCAGCAAAGGAAGGACCCACTTTGCTTGTGGATAGTGAGGGAAGTGACTGAAAGCTAGGGAGAGTCAAGCAAGTGGTATTGATCCCTCTCTGACCCCTCCCCCACATACAGCGCCACAATGCAGCAAGGTGGGTTGCCCTGCCCTGGTGAATACCTAAGGCTCCTCCCTTTACAACGTAACAGCTGCGCTCAAACAAATATGGCCCAAATGAAAGAACAGATCAAAACTTCAGAAAAAGAACTAAGTGACAAGGAAAGAGCCAACCTATCAGATGCAGAGTTCAAAACACTGGTAATCAGGATGCTCATGGAAATTATTGAGTATGGTTGTAAAATAAAGGAAGAAATGATGGCTGTACAAAGTGAGATAAAGGAAAATATACAGGAAACCAACAGTGAAGGGAGGGAAATCTGGACTCAAATCAACGATTTCAACCAGGAGAAAGAAATAAACATTCAACCAGCACAGAATGAAAAAAAAAGAATTCAAAAAAGTGATGAGAGGCTTAGAACCTCTAGGAGAACTTTAAACATTCCAACATCTGAATCATAGGGGTGCCAGAAGGAGAACAGGAAGAGCGAGAAATTGAAAACTTATCTGAAAACATAATGGAGAACTTCCCTAAACTGGTGAAGAAAATAGACTACCTAGACTACTAGGAAGTCCAGGAAGCTTAGAGTGTCCCAAAGAAGTTGGACCCAAGGAAGCACACACCAAGGCACATCATAATTACATTACCCAAGATTAAACAGAAGGAGAGAATCTTAAAAGCAGCAAGAGAAAAGAAGACATTTACCTACAAAGGAGTTCCCATGAGACTATCAGCTGATTTCTGAAAAGAAACCTTACAGGCAAGAAAGGGCTGGAAAGAAGTATTTCAAGTCATGAAAGGCAAGGGCCTACATCCAAGATTACTGTATCCAGCAAAGCTATCATTTAGAATGGAAGGGCAGATAAGGTTCTTCCCAGATAAGGTTAAGTTAAAGGAGTTCATCATCAGCAAGCCCTTATTATATGAAATGTTAAATGGATTTATCTAAGAAAAAGAAGATCAAAACTATGAACAGTAAAATGACAACAAACTCACAGTTATTAACTGAACCTAAAAAACAAAAACAAAAACATACTAAGCAAACAACTAGAACAGGAACAGAATCACAGAAATGGAGGTCCCATGGAGGGTTATCAGCAGGGAAAGGAAGAGGGGAGAATGGGGGGAAGGGTAAAGGGAATAAGAAGCATAAATGGTAGGTACAAAATTGACAGGGGGAGGTTAAGAATAGTATTGGAAATGGGGAAGCCAAAGAACTTATATGTATGGCCCATGGACATGCTCAAGGAGGGGAGGGGTATGCTGGTGGGAGGGGAGATGCAGGGTGGACAGGAATAAAGGGGAGAAAAAAATGGGACAATTGTAATAGCATAAGCAATAAAATATACTTTAAAAAATATTTGGCAATGAAAGGGGGAATATTGGAAACATTATACAACATGGCTTTCTGCCTTGACCACTGTACAAAAACTGTTTTCACCAAAGAACCACTGATCACATAACCCAAACACCTTTTTCAGGCATTTAGATGTGTCTATATTTTTCAACGTTTTTGTTGAAAATGATTCCCCTTCTTCCTCTGTCCCATACTTGATGGATTTTCTCACCATAGATCTGACTGTCAAAGAACAGGTAGGTGTTTTCAAAGTTCTGTTTAAGCCACATTTTCTACTTTGACCAATTTCAAAGTTTCAGCTCTACATCTCAAGTTATACCGACTGGTATCTTCAGCCTGAATGTCTCTGAAACTCATCTCACATCTCACATTTATTACAACATCCTATATATAATCACATGGACATCCTCTCTGCATTTCAAACCCAATCCATCCCAAACTTCATCTCCCCCTCCCACAAATCAGTTTCTATTACTATCTCTCTACTTCTGTGTGTAGGGTTATCTAAATACCTACACTTTGTAAATTCTATGTTTAACCTCCTTTTCAACACTCTCCATTGCTTTCTCCTTTTCTTATGATACCCTCCTACATCACCAACACAAGTTCAGTCTATTGCCAAGTTCTATAGATTAGTAATTTGATTTGGATAACAGGAAAGGATTTGTATTCTTTGAGAAACAGTGAAAGCTAGATTTATAATCATTAAATACCTACAGACACAAACGCACGCACAGACTAAACAGTAGTAGGCATCAAGTGTTTGAGAACATCTTCAACGAAGGAATCACTAAAACTGAGCACTAATTTTTGCCCTGAGAGTTGGGAAAAGACTTTCTTGAGTTTGTGCGTTATATATATATATATATATATATATATATATATATATATATATATATATATATATCTCCCCAAGTATCTCAATACAGGGTATAACCTTCATAATCTCTGTCATAGTGGTACCATTTACAACTCTCAAACCCTATTAGAAGGACAAATTTCTTCTTACCCAGAAGAGTTAAAGCCCCCAAATCAATCCTTCCAATGTCTGCCTCTTTTCCCTTACAACCCATCCCACCTCTATAGTCTACTTGAAAATTTTCAGTGGTTTACCTGCCTTTAGGGAGGGAAAATGTAAACTCACCCAGACATTCAAGGCTCTCTTACCCCTGGCTTTCCACCAGTTTCCCATTTTACCTTTACATTCAAGTACATCCCATCCCAATGGCAGGGGGGCTTGTTCATCTCTCCAGACTTCTGTATTTCCTCCTCTGCCTAGTCTTCCTTGATACTCCTACCTGGGATTTAAGGTCTTCCTCAGAACTCTTAATGACATTTGTTTCTCTCTCCTTGCTCTGCCTACTTAGATTTTTGCCTTCTCGCATCACACCATGACCCTGATGGTGTCTAACACACTGCACACAGTAGTTCTAATAAATATTTACCAGGTAAACACACAGAAGAAAAGAAAGTAATTACCATACTTTGCCATGTACAATGTGCTCCTGTGTATAGTGCGCACCCACCTTTTTGGCCCAAATATTCAAGGAAAAAAACTTTCGTTTTAATTTTTAAATTCAATTATTTATTTATTTATTTATATTTAGAAACAAAACCAATTATTGTATTCTGGGGTATTATTTTGCATATAGACATTATTATTGCTTTCTACACTCACACTTTTAATACATAAGCATAAATAAAATAATTAAAAACATTTATATAGATTTGGAATTATTTACTACCTATGTATAATGTGCATCCTTATTTTTTCTTCAAAATTTGGGCAAAGAAGTATGCATTATACATGGCAAAATACAGTACTTTATCTTTAAACTGAACATTTTTCCAGTGAGAAAAGTATAGTAAGTCCATGTTCTAAAAGGGAATACAACAGAGCTGAAGAAGTGCGAACAGGTGGGCAAGAATGGTTTGGAATTTCAATATATGCTAATGACTGAAAAAGTATATAACTTAAGCCTATAAAATCCATGCTGGTGATGGTTACAATGTTCACACATTCAGCCATGAAAACGCAAAATTTCTATAAAAGCACAAACACGTAACAAATACATGTTAACTTATAGAGCAGCTTTCAGAAGAAAGATATTCTCATAGATGGTACTAAATTATCTTCAAAACAAGTTTACACATATTAATTGCAGAGAGTCAAAACTGATAAATGAAAGTTACTGATACTAAAGAGACCAAGTTGTAGTGCATGAAAATTTTTAGAAAGTAAATACTTTCGCTGAGGTAGAATTTTCTTTAGATGTAGAAAAATATTTTCTTCTCTTGGATCAATTAATTGTGACATACTAAACCACTGACCTAAAATAAAGGAAAATATGGCTTTTCTAGTTTATGAATAAACTTAGCAGTTAGGTCCTAAGTGAATTAGCTGTTTAATTAAAAAAAATTATAGCTATCATGTTGAGATAATCAATTTATGAAAATAACTTTCATTCTTTAAAATTCATTAAGAATTCATAATACAGATTCCTAGTTTTGTTAAAATAATGATAGTCTCTGAAGAAAATTATGCCAATTATAAAAATAATTTACTTGTTGTTTGGGGTAATAATTTCATTAATACCAATAGTATGAGGCAATAATATTCCTAATATAACTATAATCCACTGAATGATGGCTTATCTCCTAATATTTTCATGTACTTCAGTTTTGACTGGGTTTTAATAAACTTGTAAAATTAATTGGGGAAAGTATAATTAAAATGAAACTTCTATCACATATGGTTGTGTAGAAAATATTTTAATATATCTAACAATATAAAAAGTAAATGTTATTATTTCCTAATGATTTAAAGCAAATCCATCCAGAATTCAATTCAATTCAACTTCCAATACAATAAAGATGTGCAATTTGAAGGCAGACATTTACCTCTTTATGAAGGGAGACAATAACATACTTCAAATTCAGTATCAAGGAACAGTTAAGCAACAAAAAAGTCAAATGCCATTTCTGACCTACTGTTCTTTTTGATAACAAACACATTTCTTAGCAGCCCTGCCCTGTGCTGGGTTACTATTGCACCCTCCAGCACTTTTAATCCTCATAACCATCTTACGTGACTGGTATTCATCCCATTGCACAATGAAGCTAAGTCACTTTCCACTGGCCCAACCACATAAACAGCTGAGTTAGACTGAGTCTTGGGTCCATCTGATTCCATAGCCCATGCTTCTGAGATAAAGCAACAGCTCAAAAGAAGAAGGTAATACACTTAAATCTTTCACAAGGAGACCTTTAAGTTTCTGCCTATACATGTTTATTAGCATTCCAAAGTAAAAGTTCTAAAGTATTTTTCCACAGGCACATTATAAACTATACTGTCTGAAGTATTTTATTATAATACAAATAACTGGTAAAAAATTTCATGATTTTAATCATTAAGTAAAGTAAAAACTCAAGAGACATAACAGCCTTATTAGAAAGATTTATCTATGTTCTCTAAAAAGTGAAGCTCTCAGTGAATAATAAAGGAAGTCCACACCCATCATTTTAACAGGAAGAACTAAACTTTCAAACCTGAAACCTTTACCATTCCTTTAAGTGTTCACTTCACCAAAGGAACTGAAACATGAGCTGTATGCTTCATCGAACGGCAGGACTGACTAAAGCTATAGAAAGCAGTTTCTTATTTAAGAAGGGGGCTGACAGGAGCTGCTCATTTCAAATGTTTCTCTATTGTCTCTTTTATAATATAATATACCTTTGGTAACCCTAATAATACTGAAAACACAGATATTCAAAAACTGTACTGAAGCCATGGTTCAGAGTGTCATGCACATGTCCAACCAGGTGGTGCCTGGATGGATAAAAGGGCTCACAGTATTCCACACATGCACACACCTCACATCGTGGGGGTCTCACCATCTCTCTAACCTGGCATTCTTCATTGCAATTAGTGTCTCATAACTAATGCTTAGCACAGGTTTCACCACATCAAAGGTAGATTTTATTATTTAAACGTTGTTCAAAAAAGAAGTGCTGGTGAGGATGTGGAGAAAAGGGAACCCTAGTGCAGAAGTCCTCAACCTCCAGGCCTCAGACAGGTACTGGTCAGGCCTGTTAGGTACCAGGGCACACAGCAGGAGGTGAACTTGAATGTAATGCACTTGAATCATCCTGAAATCATCCTCCCCAACCACCCCTTAACCGTGGAAAGATTGTCTTCCAGGAACCAGTCCCTGGTACCAAAAAGGGTGAGGACAGCTGGACACTGTTGGTAGGAATGCAGACTGGTACACACTGTGAAAAAGTGTATGGAATTTCCTCAAAAAAATCAAAATGTAACTGCTTTATGACAGTGATTCCATTGCTGGGAACATACCCTAAGAAACCTGAAACACCAGTTCAAAAGAACGTACAGATCCCTATGTTCATAGCAGTGCTATTTACAATAGCTAAGTGTTGGAAACAGCCCCAGTGCCCATCAGCAGACAAGGGGATTAAAAAAACTGTGGTACATTTACACAATAAAATACTAAGCAGCAGAAATAAAGAAAGAGGCCCTACCTTTTGCTACAGCATGGATGGAACTAGAGAGTATTATGCTAAGTGAAATAAGCCAATCAGCAAAAGACAAATACTGTATATGACCTCACTTATAAGAGGAATCTAATGACCAAAATAAATTAATGAGAAAAATAGAACCAGAGACATGGAAACATGGAACAGACTTATAGGGGGGAATGGTGGAAAGAAGGGGAAGGAACTAGTCAAAGGACACGTATGAGTGAAGCATGGACACGGACAAGGGAGAGGGGATTGGCTGTGGGCTAGAGAGGGCTGGGTGGAGGGGGGCAAAAGGGGGAAAAATTGGGACAACTGAAATAGAACAGATAAAAGAACAGAAAAAAAAAAAAAAGAAACCTGTGTGCTGTAGTGCCTATGGTAATAGTTTTAAGTACCTTAAAACATTACCTGAAGTACAGTCTTTCTGCCATGAAGAGACACTTGGTAATAAATGGTCTATAGTAAAAACTAAGGAATACTGAAATAATTACACAATTCATCCACTTTTTCAAGAGTAATATACCACAGCAGATGAAGAACATTGCAAACTAAACTAAGCTATTTATTATAAAAGTCAACATAAACCCCAAACACAATAATCATATGTATCATCTTTACAGATCAATTTGAATAAAGAAATACCCTGAAAATACTCCACCCCATCCTGCTAGAATAAAATACCTAAAAGTGTACTTTGGTCAACCTTTTCTGGTACCCATTAACTGAATTCTGGCACCATATAGCATCTCCTAAAGCTGAGCATGAACCAGTTCCCTACCTTAACTCTCACAACCTTCACATGTGCTTCACTCACAGGGCTGGTGATGGAGTGTTGGAGAAGCACTTGGCAAAGATCTTACATGTCTTAACAAACGCTTGCTGAATAAGTGTACCCTACAAATGAGCCAAGAGGTACCCAGAATTATTTTGCTGCTCATTTTAAGTTCTTAAACCGGCTAACATTTACTGATTAAAGTACTAACTATAAACTTAAAGGCACAGAGTAACATTTTTTTTCCTTTTTTTCACTTGTTTGTTTATTTATTGTTAGGGAGAAAGAGAGGGAGGAAGAAAGGGAGAGAAACATCAATGTATGAGAGAAATATCAATTGGGTGCCTCTTATCTGTGCCCTAGCAGGAGACCAGACCCACAATGCAGGCATGTACCCTGACCAGGAATCGAACTGGCGCTCTTTTGGTGTTCGGGATGACGCCCAGCCCACTGAGCCACATCGGTCAGGGATCTTTCCTTTTGTAATTGTATTTTTTCCATTACCATTTATCCCCCCTAAAGAGAGAGAATTATTTTTCAAGAACATTCCTCTCCCTGAACTCAGACTGGGAAAAATAATTATTTCCAGGTATACCAGGAGATGCTTATTAACACCAAGTTCAATGGAATACAGAGTTAATAAAATGTAAACTCCTGTAATATTGACTCACCAAATGTTTAGCAAGCAACTTCCATATACCAGACACCATACCTAGGTTTTGGGGATACAGCCAAAAAGAAAATATTCTGTAGTGTAAATTTAAGTCCCTTAGCTTCTCAAAGAGGCTATACGAAAAAACTCTATGTACACTCACACATACAGCACTTATATGTGCATATACAGAATATCCTGGAGATGCTGCACATATTTTATACTAAACTGCACAGAAATTCTGAGAGAAATGTTATGAGAAATTTGTCCCATTATATTCATTTACTTTCCTGGGGAACCACACTTCTCTATAACAGAGATCAGAGGACGTACAGTCTTCAATGTAAAAATACTTAACTCACCCACTACCTTTCAGAGTAGTAATTATTAAAGCATGAAGTGAGTCATTCCTGAACTTATTTATACTGTCCTTAACCAGTAAATTTCACAAGCAGTAGACTGATCCCACTGTTGAGAAGAAAAGCACTGCTAAAATGCATTATATACAGGGCTATGAGTTTGAGTCAGTCTGTATATAGTTTTTGGGAAAAACTGAAATCAATAATAGATGAAAAAATTAAGATAGATTTCAACCACCAAATTAAAGTGACATCCAAAAACTAGAAGATTGCTCAACAGCTTATCCTTTAGTCTATAAACATACAAAGTGAAATGATAAATGTTACCAATCAAGTGTTTAAGTCAGAAAGGTTTATTTCTTTTTGATTATATGCATATTTTCTGTATTAGATAGGCATCAAATCACCAGAAATTGAAATTATCCTAAGATATAATACCCATATTTTTTTAAAGTTCAAAGATAAAACTAAGTTTAGTTGAGTCTATGTCAATAACCAATAAGTAAATGCATTATTTACCTATCACTTATCCCAAATATCCATCAACTGACTCACCCAATACAACAAGCATACTACAAGCAGAAAGAGTACTATAATTCAATGAATTGCATTTAGATTACTGAAAATCAAGCAACCATTACTTGACTGAATAGCCCTTATCAGAAGGAAGAAGGAAAAAGGGAATTTTAAAAAAGGGATGGAGGCAGGATAATAAACAGGTAGATATAACAGATTTAGGACTTCTTGAGTTCTGCTGGCATTATTTGAAATACATAACCTTTTCTTTCTGTTTACCAATATCTTAAGTACAGTATATATCATTCTCTGTTTGAATTCACAATTGATTCACAAAGTAAAAGAATACTGTCTTGGTAAATGTGAAATGGCTTGATTATAAGTAAGCAGAAACAAATATAATCATAACTCAAGAATAACTGTCTCATTCCTCAACCTAACTTCCAGATACATTCTATTCTTACAATGAATACACATAGAAATTAATTTTTACAATGATGTAATTCCTTCATTATACAAAGCACTCTGGTTTTCAAGTTTTTCAACTTGATATTTTTGCTTATAAGAAACTCATTTTCATGCACAGTGACTTCGAAGTAAAAGAAATATCATTTCGGTAATTTCAAATGTCTCCCACCTCCAAGATCCAAAGACATTTTTAGAATTTTAGATGACTATAATAAACCAGGTTTTCTTATTTATATATTAAATAATACAGAAAGTATTTTCTTTTAGCTTTCATTTAACTCTTTGGTACAGAAAAACAATTACCTCTTTTATAGACCGAATTGGTTGCCCTCAAATTCATATGTCAGAACCCAAAACCCCAGTGTGACTGTGTTTGGAGATAGAGCCTGTAAGTAGGTGAAGGTTAATTCAGTAAGGCCTTCAGGTTAGGGCCATCATCCAATAGAACTGGTGCCCTTAGAAGAAGAGGAAGAGACACCAAGGAGTGCTCTCTCTCATGTACAGAGAAAAGGCCATGTGAGAATACTCTCAAAAACAGAATTTGCCACACCTTGATCATGGACTTTTAGCTTCCAGAATTGGGGGCGGGGGGAGATGTGTTAAGCCATTCAGTCTTTGGTATTTTCTTATGACAGCCCACACACACTACAAAATCTCTAAAAATGAGAAGCTTATATTTTTGAGGTAGTTTTACTCTAGTGATAATGCAGCTAAATGATTGTTACAAAGATGATCCATTTAAAAAAGAAAAAGGACTAGGCCAACTTGAAGAATAATTCACAGCCCACCCCTAAATTTTTATATACATGAGATTCTAAATTTAACAAATGAAATTTTCATTTTAGAAACTGCATAAAGCTTTGCACTGTAAGATATCGCCATGCTGGGCCTGACTCTGACAGTATGATGGGACAGTGTCTACAGAGAAGGCCTCAAAGGAGTCTAAACAATTTAACCCTCACTGGAAAATAACAACAGAAAAATACTGAAAATTGAAATGTTGATTCTTTAGAAACCCAACAGCATTTGCTCTATGTGGTGAAGAAAATGTCAGTGCCACTAGCTCCTGTTTTTGTATGTTGCCACAAGATGACATAAAATTTTATTTCTTTGAGCCCTGGCCGGGTAGCTCTGTTGGCTGAAGAATCGTCCTGATATGCCAAGGTTGAGGGTTTGATCTCTGTCTAGGGTACACACGAGTAAATTTTCTTTGATGCTGACCTCATTGATATTCAGAGTAAAGGCCATACATCCACATTTGAAATCACTCTTTCCCTAGGACCTTTACATTCTCAGTGGCAAGAAGTGAATTATTAGATTATAGGGTGGCTAATATTTCTATAGGATTCACCCATTCATTGATTAAAATAAAGCCACTTCCAATTTTTAGTAGAACTATAGAAGAAAACAAAGATTCTTATGCATTCAGAACAATTTTTTAAAACTTTTGGAGGCAGATATGTGTATGTGTTTATATATAAACACACACACTTTAGACATACACATACTGTCAGATGTTTTAAAGGTATTTTATTAATGCATTCAAAATTCCTGAATTTTGATCATATTTTTCTTTTTTAAAAGTACTACTTCTTGAGTGCTTCCCATGTGCCAGGCAGTGAGTGTATCACGCTTGGCACATGGGAAGCACTTGACAGAATTACTTCATTTATTATCACAATCCTACAAGGTAGATACCATTATCCCATATTAAGAGAACAACACAAAATTTCAGAGAGGTTAAATGATTGTCCAAATTCCTTCAGTTAAAAAGTGCCAGATCTAGGATTTATGATTCCTATGATTCATTCTCTGAATCCACAGATGTCTAAGAATATTTCTTTCCCCTAATCAAAAGGAACTAAAAACTATCAAAAAAAGCATTGTTTCTATACTCCTAGATTTTTACATCATCTTTATCCACACAGGTCTGGTAGCAATGTTTTATAATGCCTGTGGAACTAATCAAATCAATATTGGCTGAAGAGTTCTACGGGCCTAGCAATTTTCTAGAACACTTAGGAGACAATAAAGCAATGTACAGTAAATACGCCCTCAGGTGGAGTACCTGAGAAAACTCCTAGTATACGACTGCCACCCTCCCTACAGTAGAAACTCTTTCTCTCTAGAGTGATTATTCAAATTGATCTTAAGAGGAGGTACTTGGGTACTGTTATCTGGTAAAGTTATTATATTTTACAGGGAAAGCAAAATACCCACTTTCTCATTCTCTACCTACATCCAATTTGGTAACATTTGTTAAAGTGCTGAAACCTACTAAACATAGGTAAGAAATTATTATGAGTATTATTACTTCCCTTCTCTAATTCTGGATATAAACTAAAGAGGGTCCACAGTAATTTTCATTTGTTTTAAAACTTACAAAAACTATAATTTAAGTCTATTATGTATACCACAGACCCTCACTACACGGTAGAAAAAAGTCCTAATGTTCAAAAACATCAAGAAACTCTTGAATTATATCAATTCTTCATTCCTTAAAACTTGTCACAGATAGAGTATAACAGCTCACTATGTTCCATGTAACAACAAAAGGATTCATGGTCAAATAATTTTTACATGTTAAACAGATACATTTACTGTGGAACTTCTTGGAAGCTAAATATACTATGTGTACTCTGTCTCTCTAGAAGAGCTATAAATGGGGTTACTTGTATTATTAGATATTATAGTGAAAATATGCATGGCGCCTCCCTATCAGCCTTTCCCTACTCCACCCCTCTTAAAAGGCCACTCCTACCCCGTGACATGAGGGTTGGCCTTGTGTGACATGCTTTGGCCAAGGAAACATAAAGGGTAGTGACATGCCACTTTCAAGCAGCAGTTTAAAGAGTCACCATTCTACACCATCCCTTTCTCCTTCTGCCACAAAACTTGCCCATCCTAGATGATCAGACAGGTTGCGCCTTCAGCTTTGGTCCGGGAACAAAGAGGACATGGAGCAGAGTGGCAGCAGACTCACCAGGAATGTAAACCTGAGTGAACCACTAACACTGGGAATGCCTGGGGTAATGACACACAACTTTGCCTAAGCTGAATGATATAACATGTCTCCTTAGATTTATTGGGCCCTAGCATCCTTTTGCCACAAAACACTTTCCAGGACTTTTTCCCTAAATTATTGCTGGTTTTGAATGCCATCTTTTCTATTTCTTAGTTACCACAACATTTAACATGAATATACATGTAAGCTAGCAGCATATGGTGTTTGTTAGTCATTTTTAATTCATTTTCTTAAATTTTATCAGCAATTTAAATTTGTCAATTTCTGTTTATATTATGGATAATATATGATATTAATATATAAATAAAATATTTTTATTTAGTATAATTTTAGTCAATATAATATTTTTATTGATTAAATACTGTAATATAAAATATTTTATTGAAATAATCTGATTAACATTCAAAAATCATAATCAGACAGCTACTTAAAAGTCAAGACTGTCATCAACAAATGATTAACAATTTAGTTTTCTGAACAGGTCAGATAGTATCCTGCTTGACTTACATGTATTCAAGTTCAGCAAATTCAGAATTCTGCTATAAATTGATTCTTTAAATCTCATTATGCTCAACTCTCTTATTTGAAATTTTAGTATCAATATTTAAGTATTCTACAGTCCATTTTGCTGATCCAGTAAAACCATAATCAACTGTATGCTCACTGGCATTCTTAAATCTAGAATGTGTTTGTCTAGCTTAACTTTTCCTTAAAGGACAGTACAGAAAGGAGAAAAAGTGGTAACTAAGTCCTAATCTTCTCAATGGCATTAAGATTTTCTTGGGTGTTAAAATTCCTTTGAATGTAAATACACATTCAAACTAAACTGCATACATTGTTACTATGTGGACAATCCTACCCAGGTGACCTTCAGCATAGGCCTTGTATTTATGCTCACATTATTAAAACAGCATTCAGTCATATATTTACTAAAACAAGCAGCACAGATATTCTAAACAAATTTAATAAGCTAACCAATAAAAATATTTAAAATAGAAAATATTTAAGATTAATTTTCAATTAATCAAAAATTAAAGAATAAGTTCATGCCCTGGAAACTCAACTAAACCATATTTTCTATATTTGTTCATTTTTTATAGTCTCGTTTCTCTTCAGATGGTATAAATCTTTCACCTTTTACTGTATTTGTTTATTTTAATTTACATCAAATTCACAGGTCTTATAAATCATCGATTCACCATAAAGTGTTTAGCCATCAGTAGAGCAATCATACATTTTATTCTCAAATGAGAAAATTCAATGCATTAAGTAACCATTACTAAAATTAATCGTAATATATTATTACCATATTTGAAACTATTAAAATGTTTTTCCTTGAAGAAACAACTTTGAAAATAACATATATAAGAGGACAGTCGTAGTATTTGTGAGTTTCAGAGTTTGATGTAATTCGTCACATGTATATATTTTATAATCTCAACTTTCCCTTCATTGGGTGGTTTTCACATTCAAAACAGTATCATGGTGCTGCTATACATTCCTCTATTATTTTTGTTAGGTAAAAAATACCCTCCTTAATGCTTTGATACTGATCAACATTTCAATTAAAACATAAAGCAGTACAAAAATAGCTTTTGGGGAATAGACCGATTTACTATTTAGTTATGTAACCTCTAGATATTCAGTACTTGAATAAATTGACTTTTCACCAACAGTATATTACTATGGAGAAACAAATTAGAAACTTTGAAACAGTTAATTTATATAAATTCATGATTTTAAAGCAATAACTTACTTGATGATGGAGATTAAAATGCCACTTTAAAAATATAGTAAAATTGATAAGAAAAAAATACACAATTATCACACTTCCCTGATCAATAAGGAAGGTGAATGCATCAGATAAGAAAAAGTTGAGATCGGCTCTGAGGACACGTGGTCCTTGACTGCCTCACTGCTTCGAGTTAAGTTAGTTAAGATGGCACCTTCAGTGCTGTTCTTACCCGTCAAGTCAAGACTTTCCATTGTGATCTCAATGGAGCATCAGAATTCCCAGCTCCTGTGATGCAGCAGGATTCTGTGAAAGGTCATAGCAAAGTAGTTAAAATGGTGAGCCAAGAAGGCCTTTCAAACACAGCTAACACTTATTGTCCTTTACCAAAATAATCCCCCAACATGAAACTAACAGCCAAACCATCAAAATCAAACAAGTTAGTAAAACTCTCTATGTTAACACTATTTAGAAAAAGTGTACTAAAATGTTTTTTGTCAACTTTAACAAAAAGACAATCATTAAAATTACTCAATGGGAATTCTGAGATAAAAGTTACAAAGAATTACAGCAATCACTTCTCAACTTTTTGGCCAAAAGCAAGTGTAGAATTACAGACAAATCCCCTGAAAAAACATGTTATGCTGGCATTCTGACTAGTTATTTTATGTTCTATAAATGACTGGCCCAAATCAACCAGATAAACTCTGGTTTGGATATTAATATCTTATAATTTACCTTTCAAATATTTTAAAGTTAATGAGTGGAGCAAGATAGTTTTTTTATGGGGGATGGGGAAGACACAGACAAATAGAGAGAAGCTGGCCATAAAAAATTACTTTCTAGCTATAAGTGATCCAGTAAATATAAGATCAAAATCAGCAAAAGGGTGTGCATGCAAATTAAAGGGAAAATTTGACATTATACTGCAAATATAAACATATAACTACATTGTTATCATTTTTAAGAATTAAGTTATTTCAGATTCTATGTGAGACATTGATTTAGTTTCTAGGGTGCTTCAATTATACTAAATTGACACTCAACTAAGACAATTTCCTGCACCCCTGCAGATCAAGACAATGTATTTCTTTATGATGAGTACATTATTACATCCTCTAGAAATCAGGCATCACTTACCAGCTTACAGGTTTATCAAAATCATTAATCACTTTGTGGCTTGGCTGAATTTTTTTTTCTTTAATCAGTCACTATAGTATGGAAGAACTGGCTCTTACACATTAAATATGAAAAGGTGTAATGACTGGCTTCTGGTCAGGATGGCAGCATAGGTAAATGCAGTGCTCACATCCTCCCACAACCACATCAAACTACAACTACACTACAGAAAAACCATCATTCAGAACTGCCTGAATTATAGCTGAATAGAAGTTTTACAAACTCAGGATATAAAGAAGCCCCATGGAGACTGGTGGGAGGGGCACAGAGAAGAAGGGGCTGGTCCCACACCCATAGACGGTGGGTAAAAATTGGGAGGATATTTTAGCTGCAGAAGTACCCTCAGAGGAGAAGGGGTCCCAACCTTATACCAGGCCTCCTTAGTCTAGGGTTCCAGTGCCAGGAAGATAAGTCCTGGCATCAGGGTGAGAGCTAGAGAGGCAGCTTTCTTCCAGTAGTGCTGTCAGAAGCCATTATTCCTTTGCTGACCCCTCCCCCAACACAGCCAGCAGGAGGGAGCCATGTCTGAGTATCCATCAATCTGGCTATCACTGTTTGCCTCAACCTGGTCATTCCCTGAGACCCCACCCCACTCAACTTGTGGGCCCACCCAAGGTGCTTCTGGTGGCTTTTCCATATGAATGGCCTGTCTTGGCTCATGCTTCAGACACTCCTAAAATCTCCCAAACAAGCAGCATCTGGCCTCAGTTTGCAGCTTGGCCTCTCCTGGGTACCTCCAAGCTCAGCACAAGTAGCAGCCATCTGCAGATCACTTTGTAGTTCATGTAGAGTAGCCCCAGGCAGGGCACAGGCAGCAGTTGACATTGGCCTACACCTCCTGGGAGGCCCCAGAGCGAATGCACATGGTAGACAGCTTCAGATCACATCAAAATACCACCCAACCGCCTCCACAAGTGACACACTCAAGGGGCAGACTCGGCGAGCACCACAGCCTTGCTGAAGTGAGTCCTGCTCCATGGGGTATGAGTGCACAGCTGATCCTCCACAGTGGTAGTAGCCAGTGCTTTGCAGCCAATTGGCCTGGAGATCCCTCCCATTGAAGTGCCAACAGCAATCAAGGCTCAACTACAACAGGAGTGTGTACAAAGTCCACATGGGGAGGAGGGGCAGGTGCAACTAAAGAGCCCAGCTCTGGTGAACAGGGAGGCTGTGCCACTGGACCCTACAGGACACCCACTACATTAGACCACACTACCAAGTCCAGGAGACATAGCGCCTCTACCTAATACACAGAAACGAGCACAGTGAGGCTGCTAAAATGTGGAGACAAAGAAATGTGTCCCAAATGAAAGAACAGAACAAAACTCCATATAAAGAACTAACCAAAATGGAGACAAGCAATCTACTAGATGCAGAGTTCAAAACACTGGTTATAAGGATGCTCAATGAAATTAGGGGAAGACTAGTGGAACTTAGTGAGAACTTCAACAGCATAAAGAAAGACATGGAAACCATAAAAGAGAATCAGTCAGAAATGAAGAATACATTAACTGAATGAAGAATAATTTATAGGGAATCAACGGTAGACTAGATAAAGCTGAGAATCAAATCAGCAATTTGGAATATAAGAAGAAAAAAGCACCCAATCAGAACAGCAGATAGAAAAAAGAACCCAAAAATGAAGATACCGAAAAGAGCCTCTAGGATAACTTCAAGTGTACCAACATTCAGATCTTGGGGGAGCCGGAAAGAGAAGACAGAGCAAGAAATTGAAAGCCTATTTGAAAAAAATGACAGAAAACTTCCCTAACCTCATGAAGGAAACAGACATACAAGCCCAGAAAGCACAGAGTCCCAAACATGAAGAACCCAAAGACACATCACAATTAAAATACAAAAGATTAAAGACAAAAGAGAATCTTAAAAGCAGCAAGAGACAAGCAGTTAGTTACCTCCAAGAGAGTTCCCATAAGATTTTCAGCTGATTTCTCAACAGAAACTTTGCAGGCAAAAAGGGATGGGCAAGAAACATTCAAATTGATGAAAAGCAAGAACCGACAACCAAGATTACTCAGCAAAGCTATCATTTAAAATTGAAGAGCATTAAAAAGCTTTCCAGAAAAGAAGAAGCTAAAGGAGTTCATCACACCAAACCAGCATTACATGAAATGTTAAAGAGCTTCTAGAAGAAGAAAGAAGAGCAGGATAAGGAGAAGCAGCAGAAGAAAGAGGAGGAGGAGGGGTGGGAGAAGGAAGAGAAGAATAAAAAATATGAACAATAAAATGGCAATAAATATGTATCTATCAACAACTAAACTAAATAAATGAACAATCTCAACAGAAACAGACTCATACATACAAAGAACATTTTGATGGTTACGAGATGGGAGGGAGGGGTGTTGGATGAAAAAGGTTAAGGGATACATAAGTACAAATTGGTAGGTACAGAATAGTCATGGGGAAGTAAAGTACAGCATAGGGAATATAGCTAGTAATATTCTAATAACTACATATGGTATTGTATGAGTACAGGATTTATCGGGATGATCACTTAGTAAGTTATATAATGTCTAATTACTGAGTTATATACCTGAAACTAATATAATATTGTATGTCAACTGTAATTGAAAAATAAAAAATTACTTAAAAAATAATTTAAAAAATGAAATAAACCCCCCCCCCAAATATGTAATGATTCATGTGAACAATTGAGTAATCCTATCAGATTCAGAGGATCCAGCTGTCACCCAATGCTACAGAAGAAAACAATATCTGGGAAGAATAAAATATTAAACTGTCTCATATAGCTTCACATAAGATATTACTCATTCATCCATATTTTTTAAACCAAAGATATGGATGAAAGAATAAACTCAGATTTTTGAAGCTAACTACAAAGAATACATATGAATACTTTCAAAATAAGTGACTATGTTTTTACTAAGGCAACATGTAATTCTTAATTATCATAACATAGGTAGTAATATTATTAAAATGCTACTTTAAGAAATTACATATACTACCATAGTCATTTGCATACCTTTTCTTCATATAAATCCATAAAAGCCAATATACAGAAGGATCATTATAATAAACATTGTAAAATAAATGAGTAAAAATTGTGAAGTAAAAAATGTACTGCCAAAATTGAGAGAGGAGGGTCTACCATTAATTTTGACAGAATGAGTTTAATTTTTATTTTGGTTTAAAGACTGGTTTACTTTTTAGTCTAAGAAGCGAGTACATGCTATCTGAGAAATGGCATATGCTAATATATGCTATATACTGAATTTCTTTTAAAATCAAAATAAACTATCAATAATCTTCAGGTACCCTTATAGATTGTTTCTTGCCAACCTTACATATACCCCCAAAATGGACCATAACTATACCTTATTTTGATTTTACTGTTTAATAATTTATCACCTCTGGTGAGTGGAGAGGAGGGAGGTTGCCTATGTGGTGGCCTATATGGGTTTTTAACTCTTAGGAGAACAAAGAAGTCATGTTAGACTTCACTGACTAGGAGAGAGAAGCCAGGAAGCCAGGGAATCGGCCACAGAGCAGAGTCGTTTGCAAGCCTGAAGACCCTGCTTGAGACAGACTTCCTCTGATAGCCAGAATTAAGGAGACTCCAGATTTTACCTGGCTTTTACAAAGCCATGAATAACTTCAGAAATACAGTTTCAGTATAAGCTGTTCTGCATTTAAGTTACAAGTACTTCACAAAGTACTTTGATTTGATGTTATTGGATGGCTATGTGACATGTCAGGAGGGCAGATGGGCAAGCAGAGGGAGATGCCTAAAGTGTGAACACAACCCTGCAGAACAGTGATTTGAATGTGCCTTTAGACCAAAGCCAGAGTAGATTTTCACCTGAGCCAACTCATGCTTCTCTGTGTTCTCTGGGTCCTACTCTGGCTTCCTCTCGAACCCCACGCTCACCCACCCAAGGCTTGGATTCTCGACTCCCCATTACTTAGTTCCCACTGCCTCATTAAGAACGTGTTCCCTTTTCCTTCACAAGACCTCTGTCTCCATCCGTGGCACTGCGTCCCATAGCACACCTAGCTAGGACTATCTGGCACAGTTCAGGATACCCTCTGAAAAACTTCATCACGGCAGATAGATCAGCTACCTATTAAATATCTATTCTCTGCCCCTACCACAACTATGTTTTTCAGGTGCTCTATCTTAAAGATCTGGCCTAAGCAACCAATGAAATATCTCAAAGCAACTGGATTTCTAGCACAGCTTACAAACTGCCCCTTAGGGTACTATATTTTGAAAAGCTAATTGTACTAAAAAAAGGTGAGGTGCCACTTCTTACAATGAGGCAGACTCCCAATTAATATTAATGTCCAGTATAACATTCAAAGTCACATCACAGCAAAATCCCCTTCTATGCTGACACCGTATGCTTTCCACCCTGATGTCACAACCATGTAGTCAGTGCAGAAGGGACTCCAAGGCAACCATGTTGCCCACTTATGTGAGAGAATATTTAATCCCCATGAATGACTGCTTTTCTGATGTTTTCATCATTTTCTGGTTAATAGATTAAGCTTTAACTACCTCATTTTCATACATAACCTTAATTCAATCAAGCTCAATAAAAGTCATTCTGGACTGCAATTATTTGCTAAGTAACAATTACATTTAAAAAATTGCTGGGCATGATATAAGGCATGGTACAGATGCCTCTCCATTTATGGAGCCAGAAATGACAACAAAAACAGCCAAACTGCCAGAAGAAAGGGAAATAAATTTTTTTCTTCATCCTCCTGAAAACAGAATACTGATGCATTTACACCTGAAGAAAACAAAAGGGAGCACCCAAGAAAGCAAATTTTAAGACTAGTACTTTCAATTTTGGTTTATGCTTTGAAAGGGGTTGCATTTCTAATCTAAGAGTCAGCATGACCTCTGGGAGCTAAAACAAGGCCAGGCCACAAATAACATTTTAATATCCAATCTTTCACTAGCTGCCTCCATCTTCCCAACAATTATGCATTCCAATCTCCACTTTACAACACAGGTTTTTGTAAGTTTTATTACCTTAAAACTACTTCTTTACACAAATATAATTCTTATATTTTCCTCAATTTACTCTTTTATTTATTATGCTTACAAATAAAACTTTAATGTATCCTTTTCAAAAAATTCTCACTTTTTAACTAAAACCTTCCCTGTCCTGTGTGTACATAAGGTCAAAAAATTCTCACTATTTAACTAAAACCTTCCCTGTCCTGTGTGTACATAAGGTCAAAAAATTCTCACTATTTAACTAAAACCTTCCCTGTCCTGTGTGTATATAAGGTCCCCTACCCACCCCACTCTACTCTGTATTCCTTTAATATCCTCAGTAGTGTTTTATACAATTAATATAATACTGAAAATGCATATGAGCTGCTAAGCAATTTTGGCCAAGGAATTCCACACCTCAGGTCACTGTGATCCACCACAAAGCAAAGAATGTTTTTCTTAGAAATGATAAGCTGATAGTCTGGCCTCCTGTCAGATCATTTTCTGAAATAAAATATCTTCATATAGAAAAAGATAACTACAGGGAGATATATATATACATGTATACACATATATACATTTATATATATGTATGGATTACATACACACATACATATGCTTTTTAATAAAACTGTTATCTTTAGTCATACTTTATAAGACAGTGACAATAAAAAGTATGAATAGAGACAACACTTTTAAAATCACCCACCTCAACTGTCTTTATAGTTAAAGCTTAAATCATAGCTATTTCACAAGCATTTTTGGGCAGACATCAATCTTTCACAGAAATTACAAATCTCAGATCTACAACGAATGAAAATCTCTTAAGAGAAAATGTAATTCTGAAGTACATCTTCATTGCCTTCCCACCCCTACCCTGGCATTTCCTCATGACCCAGAGCCTTTCAGTTAAGAAACCATAAACAAGGCAAAGCAAGTCTTAAGTGTTCCCTAGATATCCTACAGCAAACCAAAACAACTGCTAAGTCATTCCAGACGTGTCCATCTGTTTGGATTTCCAGTACAGTGTTAGAAAACACTAGCAGACGGACAGAAAACTCTAGCATTCATTGTTTGACAGGAGCCTCTTACATTACTCGATATTCACCAATTAGAAAAGTATGCCTTGAAAACTACCTGCTGCCTATCTACATGTCAACAGCACAGACACAAACAATATAACCTTTTAGAATTCTAGAAATTATTAATGACCTACTACGTATTAACACTGCAAAAGGTATTACAAGAGTTGCTATCTTCTGAAGCTGATGATCTAGTTGGGTAATTGCACACACATGCGCACACACATATTAATAATGAACGTATAATGTCAAAATGATAAACAAAGAATTTTTTTAAAGTTAGAATGCACAAGGTAATGTTTATGCAGGAACTGAACAAAGCTGGAACCTGAAACACTGGTGGCAACTGGGGCGCGGAGAGTGGATAGAGGAGGGTGTTAGAGGCACAGGCACAGGGTAAGTCAAGCTTCAATACTGGAAACCATGCTAAAGGGGGCAAAAGGCAGGTTGAAGTGCAAGGTTCATATCAGAAAATGGAACATGAAATGTGGGCAAATAAGAAAGTAATGCAATTTGCTCTTTTTTCCCCTCTATGCCCCCATAAATAGCAGACTACAGTTAACAGCTTGGTATTCTGCAAAGCATACTGACCTTAGAGCCAAACCCTGCATCTACTATTTACTATCCTCCAATTGTGGGCCAATTCCTGAGAATCTCTGAGACCGCATTCCGCATCTGAAAAACTGGGATAACAATCCCTATACCTCCAAAGGTTGCCTTACATTTTTAGAAGATATTTTAAATACAAAAGGCTTGATATGTAGTAAGTGCTCAATAAATGCTAGCATTCTCACTAAACTTAAAGCTAAGTGACAGAAAAGCATTTAATAAAGATACATTGTGAATACACTGACATTTGCCTTGAATATTCTCAGTATTTGCATGATTAAGTGAATTGGTAGTTTCATATGGTGTTTCACTGCAAATTTTGTTTTAGTTTAAGTGGTTTTAACGTGTGTTTAATTCTGAGTCTTAGAAGCCATTTCTTACTCCTACCAATTTCAAGGTGCATTAACTAATTTGATAATATGGATATTTTATTATAATGCTCATTTGCCATAACATTGTTGTTTGAGGAACCATGGTGCAACCATGAATTTCTGCAGTCTCCGTAAGTAGAGGCAGAAATGAGTAGGCGTTAGTCCAGTTAGATGGCCTGGCAGGGAGGCTCTGAATGGCTCTTCTATATTCCTGTTAACTATATAAATGTGCCTTTGACATTCTCAGTCAGGGGAAATGCACATTTAAGGCAGAAGGAGTTTCACTTCCAGGAAGAGTATAAAAAACATGCTTGCCAGCAGCTACAGCAGGAATACCGACAAGAAGCCGCCAGGTACTTTGGGAAGATTCATTAGTTCCATCAAGCCACTGAGCACTGCGCTGGAAAATAGAAGGTTAGAATAAGCCAACCCTGTGAGCTATCTTGCCTATGGGTAATCTGGGTTAGCACAAGGAAAACTCTGGCCTATACACTTTAGAAATTAGCCCATTCCTTCAGGGAGGGGTTCGGCAAAAGAAACCCATTGGTAGAACCAAGGACTGCCTTGTTCTTTGGGGTAAAAAAGGGTTCCTTCAGCTACTTTCACATCAGCAATAATTCACAATATAAAAAAATTCTCTCTTACTTAAACAATTTAAAGTCATTTGATAAAAAAGGAAGTCAGACATTAGCAATTTACATCATTTTGAATGGAAAATAATGTTGTTCTAAGTAAAAGACACTAGTCTTTCTCTTCTAAGTTGCATGGATATAACTTAAATATAATTTAACTTGTGTAATGTTATGAAAACACGTTATGTATTAAAATTTACATTGTGTTATTTTTAAAAAACGTTGTCATCCAGAAAGAATTCCTGCCCCTTTCAGGAATGCGTAAAGTATTTCTAGCAAATATCTTAGCAGCAGAAGACTCTTGCTCCTATGTTAACTGAAAGAATATTCCTATATGAAGACACAAAGGAGTCTTCAAAAGTGATCCACAATAAGTGTTAACACACTCATTTTTTTTAGTTTTCTTGTTCCTTTAATTCTTCTTTTATCTCCCCACCTTTACCCACCCCCCCACACCAGCCATCCCCACCTCCCTCCCCTGATTCCATCACCCCCTTGGTTTTGTCCATGTGTCCTTTATAATTGTTCCTAGAAACCCTTCACCCTTTTCCTTCCATTATCCCCTCCCACTTCCCCTCTGGTTACTGTCTATTTGTTCTCAATTTCAATGTCTCTGGTTATAGTTTGCTTGCTTGTTTGTTTTGTTGATTAAGTTCCACTTAAAGGTGAGATCATATGGTATTTGTCTTTTACCTCCTGGCTTATTTCACTTAGCATAATGCTCTCCAGTTCCATCCATGCTGTCCCAAAGGGTAGGAGCTCCTTCTTTCTTTCTGCTGTGTAGAATTCCATTGTGTAAATGTACCAGGGTTTTTTGATCTATTCATTTACTGATGGGCACTTAGGTTGCTTCCAGCACTTGGCTATTGTAAATTGTGCTGCTACAAACATTGGGGTGCATAGGTTCTTTTGGATTGGTGTTTCAGGGTTCTTAGGATATAATCCTAGCAGTGGAATAGCTAAGGGTTTGATCTCCAAAATATATAAAGAACTCACATGACTCCACTCCAAGAAGACAGACAAACCAATTAAAAAGTGGGCAAAGGACTTGAACAGACACTTCTCCAAGGAGGACATACAGAAGGTCCAGAGACATGTGAAAAGATACTCAGCATCGCTAGCCATCAGAGTGATGCAGATTAAAACCACAATGAGATACCACTTCACACCTGTCAGAATGACCATCATAAACAAAGCAATAAACAACAAGTGCTGGTGAGGTTGTGGAGAAAAGGGAACCCTAGTGCACTGTTGGTGGGACTGCAGACTGGTGCAGCCACTATGGAAAACAGTATGGAATTTCCTCAGGAAACTAAAAATGGAACTGCCTTTTGACTTGGTAATATCTCTCTTTTAAAGTTACTTAATGCCAAAACATATTGCTGGGACAAATAACACCACACACTAACAAGCTATTTTAAATCAGAAAGAGTCGAGAAACTTTCCTTAGAGGGAAACAGGGAGGTACATTCACAACATTTCTATAGCTGAAACTAAGACAGACCCAAAAAGGTTAAGTGATTGGACAAAAAGCATTCAGCTGGTTTGTGACCAAGCTTTTCCCAATATTCTACACTGCTGCCCCTGAGGATCTGACATTATTTCCTACCACACACTCTATTATATCATGGAATCACAGAATGTTGGAGGCAGATGAGAATTGGAGGGCATGCAGTTCAACCCCTTGTACCAAACAATAATCTAGTCAACATCAAAAGTTTCATATAATGAATTCTGGGAATCTTTAAGAAATAGCCTAAGATATAGACATGCATAGACTTGAAATTAAGTCTATTTGTTTATAGTAAAATCTGCAACACAATTCAACACCATCGCTGACAAGACAATTTAAACTAACTTATTAGGTTTCCCTTATCCCATATTCCAGTCTCATTCCCTTTCCTCCTTCCAAAAACAGCCATTTTAATGTGTATACTGAGTATTCTGAACATATGCTAATGTTACAATGGCCTGAGAATGGCACATTAGATAAACAGCGGTAGAGGAAAGATGCTATTGAGAGAGAAATCTCTTTTTAAAGTTCCAATATAAGAACTCAAATAATGCGTTACTTATGTTTATTTTCTGAGCTGTTTTTTTTTTTTTTTTTACTCAGAACAAAATGTAGTTGAAGAATCAACTCTGCCCACTCCACCTTCACCACACCTTGAACTTAACCCTTGGATTAAAAACTAAAAGTAGGAAGAGAGGAGTTGACAGTACTAATGTAAACCTGACAATATCCAACATGCCACATGATGTATCTCTCAGAGACACAAAGCAGCTGCAAGGCATCTAGATTTCATTGTATAAGGCTCCAAGAAACACCACAGGTTCTCTCCCATGAACACTCAACTACTCAGCAAAGAGTATCAACAAACACACAGAACTGTTTGTTCATGTGTGACAGGAACATTTAAAACCAGAAGGAAAGCACTATAGAACTGGTCTTAAGCAAAATTAAAGACGGGGTTTGGTGTCCTCAAACTTTCTTCACAAGTCTTTTCCTTTTCCCCAAAGACTCTTTGCAGGTACCAGCCAGTTTCACTTCATCATCTGCCACATCAAAACCTGTTTTTAAATAAATGACTGAGAATGTTTACAATACTGACTAGGGAGTAAAATTCGCATGCTAACAGGCATTATGTCTAAGAAAAAAATCTCCAACTGTGGAGCAATGAGAGCAGGTAACATGAAAGCACACCCACAGATTTCTAAGCAAGCCCCATCACCTTTATCTGTTTACATCACTGAAAGCTAACACCTATAGTCTAAACTTAGTAGCATCAGCTGGAATGACTAAAGGTCTGAAAACAGAGAATAGGGGATGTCTACCTCAGCTGAAAGTATGTAAAATGACATATAGCAATGTGAGTCATCAGAATGAAGTATGCAAAAAAAAAAAAACCCGGACTTAGTAGAACTATGCTGTCCAAAAGAGGAGATGAGAGCCCACTCTACCAGGTGCTATTTGTCTGTGTCAAGTGAGATCAGAAAGAACTCAAAGTGCCCCTAGACTAGATCATTAAAATAGTATGAATAGGGGCTAAGTAACCCTATTGGGAGCAGAATGGTTGAAGGAAATGAAAACATTACTCTGGAAAAGATGTGTTTTTTTCATAACTTTTTGGCATGTTATGAGGAAGAGGCATCAGATACAATTTTATTTGGTGATTTCAGAGTTTAACACTGGAGTCAATTAACAGATGTTTGTTTCTGGGAGGCAGTCTAGGGTGTTTAGAACAAGGAAACACTCAAAACATTGGGATGACCGAAAAGTCCATTTTGTCTTTTCCGTAAAATAAAAGACACATTGTCCATTTTCACCAATAACTTTATTGATTTGGATATTTTGAATATGTCAACTATCTCCTGCGTGGTATAGCACTGATTGTTTTCAATTAATGTCTTAATTTGATCTCTATCTACTGCAAGTGGTCTACCCAACCGTGGAGCATCGTCAAGTGAGAAATCTCCAGCACGAAACTTCGCAAACTACTTTTGACACATTTGATCAGTCACAGCACCTTCCCCATACACTGCACAAAATTGTTTGGGTTTTTTTGTGTGTGTGTTTCAATTGCATTTTTACCTTTCTTGAAATAATAAAGCATAATAAGCTGAAAATGTTGCATATTTTCTTCCATCTTCAATCTTAAAATGGCTACACAAAAATGTACCAGTTTTGATGTTTTTTTAAAAATGCATGCTGATATGACAGCTGTCACAATGCAATCTAACAAATTTGTTTTGAATGAAGTTAAAGACAACTAAGCACAATTAGAACCACCTTACAGAAAAAAACAAATGAACATTTTGGCCAACCTAATAGCAGATCTATCCAAAATGAAGTAAGTTCTTTGGATTTTTTCCCTCAATGGAGATGTTCAAGCAAAAATTTTAAGAGTTACTTTACAGAAATTCATGCAGGGCACTAAGGGGGAATCTCTAAGCTTTAGAGTCTAAGATCCAAATATCTCAAGATTCTCTACCTTTGCGAAATCAGAGCAAATGAGAATTGGAAGCCATGAGGCTTGGAATCAATTATGTCCAACAACCATGGTGCCCAGCAACTATCCCCTCTTGCTCCAAGTGCCAAATGTGCTAGTACAGTAACATATCAAAGAAAACCTATAAGCTTATGCTCACATTACTACACTGAGTTGAAACTGGCCTAATACAAACATTCAAAACAAATAGCATTATTGTCTATTTTCAAAGAACTGTTTTTGAAATCCAAAATACTTTATGGACATCAAATCAAATGCATAAAAAATTATTAAAGTAATTGACATGACAAGCCCTCCCATTTTATATATTAAGAAGAGCCACCAATAGCTATAGTTATAAATCTCTAAAATAAACACTGTCATGTGGGTAAACAATTCAACCACAAGACTTCTCTCTCTCTATTTTTTAATTATTATTTTATGAACATCCCTGAAGACTAAGCTACTAATTATAAGAGAGCCAATGATTTTTCAAGATACTCATGTTTGACTAGAAATTTTATTTTCTAATATGCATCTTACAAACTTAGATCTATATTTTTATTTCATTACCTTGTGAAATTTGTCTTTCAGGATATTTTTAGCTGAAATTGTAGGGTGCATTTTGGAGTTGAAGATTAAGAGGTTAATATCTTGGTAGGACTAACATACCTTATAATTGACTTCCTGTGGGATTTTGCCATTGTTCCCCCCACCACAGTACATTCCGTTTCAGTTAAAATTCCATTGTACAGATAACAACTTTGATACCTGTTTGGTGAGCTCTCTTGGTAACCACACATTACTGTGAACCATTTTCTAAAGGTCATCCAAACACCTGACATAAAAACAAAAAACAAGCTCCCACAACTCTAACTTTATAAATCTATTTCCTCAATGAAAATAAAACTTCAAATAAAACACAGGTAGAGAGACACCTAGACACTTGCAAAAATGAGTAGAAACAAGCATTTCTAGGGCTCCACGAAAGGTTCCTGCTAAGATCTCTAATTGGATCATGTTAGTATTCTGAAAACCATTTTCAATTCACTTGTAATTATTTGAAGTTTTAAATATCCAAAATTTTATATAACTACTATTGACATTTCCCAGGTTTAAAAGTAAAATCAATTTTACATTCCTTAGGTACAGGTCAGAAAGAGTCTCTGGTGGCTAAGGAAAATGGACAGAGATTGAAATGTCACCAGGTTGCTATGGATAATCCACAAATACCAAGAACACATGCACTGATTTGAGCGCCCCCTCCTAAAAAAGACAATGTCTTTAAAAACAAAACAGAACCCCAAAAGTTGACCTCAAGTTATTAGCTTTTCCTTTTTTAGTTTTTTAAAAGCTAATTCTAAGCAAGGAGAATGGTTTTAGCCCAAACATGCAAGAAGATGACAAACTATACTATGTATCAAACACAAGGCTTCATTAAAATCTTCTAGGTACCTAAACCAGGAGACTTATTTGAATTTTTTCCCCCCTAACACTTCACTTTCTCCCACTGAATAGATAATTCTATGGTGATTTTTTTTCTTTCTTTTAACCTAAAAATCTTCAATATTTTCATCCAAGTGGATAACTGTCAACACTGCCTATCTGGGGCACTTTGTGAGGGAAGTGTGATTAGGCAACAGTCAGATGTGGAAAGTTAAATGCAGGAGGAACCCAAAATGACCCCAAGGGCTTAGAGGCCGGGGCAGAATGACATGGTGGTATTACCCCACCGTCACAGAAAAGCTGAGTGTCCTGGCGGTCAGGGGTAAGGAGGAGGTAAGCTCGGCAGTTGCTGTTGGTTGTCAGACATCCAGTTTGTGATCTTTTTTTACATGGAAGGTAACATGGAATGAATCAGAAAAAGTTGAGCAAACAGCAGAATCTGTGAATCATCCAAACACACAGGCTAAAACCTGCTGTTGACAGATGTCGTCCAAACCCCTCACCTAAGAATAAGGAGAACAGAGGCTCAAGAACTGAACTCCCAGGTAACCTGCACGGCCTACCTTTTGACAGTTCCATCATCATTGTGAAAAGTCAGGAAAGGAGCACGAGGAATGGCCCTTACCCATGACTGACACTAGTGAGTATTTTAGGAGTTGGAGTGAGCAGTCAACACCTAATCCTGAAGCTCCTCTCCCTGCAGCACCCTATAGCCTGCCTGTAGCATACACTGTTCTTCCAAGACTTTTCCTTATGTTTACAATCCCACACACTTCAAAAGATCTCCACAAGCCAAAGCATATTGTACTCACTGAATTATGTTCACTCGGCCAGATCATATTCTATTTTATTTTGTTAGACCTGGTTTAAAAGTGAAAGATAAGCTCACTGTTTTGGCAGGTAACAGAAATAACAAACTCATCAGAAAGGGGCAAACCCTATCTGAAAATCTAACATAATTTTCCCCATTTCTTGTCTCAGTTCAAAATACAATAATTTAGTCAATGTCAGCAACTAAAATAATGCCAGGTCTGTTTTTTTCTTCCAGCGTAGGGAAAAAAACATATTCAAATATAAAGAATAGCTGTATTTACGCTGGGACATTTGTAACTAATAAGAACTTGTAGGGATCTCAGAAAGTTTCCACAAATGAAGTTTCCTTGAATCACTCTCAACCAGACTGCAAAGCACAATGACGAGACACTTTTTAAATGCATATGCCCAGGAGCTTCCTAGTACCTAAAACTTCGGATGTGAGAATAATCTGTAGGGTTGGTCTCAGGCATCTATGGTACTAAAAGCTTCCCAGGTGATTCTTAGGTGCAGCCATGCTTGAGACTCACAATGGATACACATTACAAGGATTGACGTGATAGAAAATTAAGTGTTAAAAATTGCTAGGGGGTGGAGGGGCCAAGGGAAAAAGACTCATGGACATGGACAACAGGGTAGTGTGAGTGTATGGTAGATGAAATAGGTGGTGGTAATGGGAGAGGACACACTTTCTGTGAGATTGCTTAATTTATTTGACACTGGCTTAAAGAGAAAAGCCATTCCACAATTCTGCTCAGCATCATATGCATAATTAGTAGGAATACTGTCTTTCATGATGTTTTGTTATCTTAGTCTCTATGTTAATAGTTGGTACTTATATGTAGAATAAGTAGGGATTTATATATTCATATACTCTGAATAGTTTTCAAATGAAAGGCATGAAAGTTGTTTTTTACTTTGTTTCCTTTTAGTTTTGGTTTGTTTCCTCCTCCTTAGCAATTAATTTTCATTACAGCTTCCTTTGTGAAGAGGAGGTGCTAAGGGACCAAGCTAGTGAAGAGCTGGGGAACTTAACTACCCAGATCGCCCAGAGCCCACAGCCTCAGCTCTGCAAGCTCAGTACAAAGAGATCCATGTCTCATGGGGGAAAAACTGCTAAACTGCCCTAGAAATTGCAAGCCTCCCTGGAGCTCCGATCAAACATTTAAAAAGTAAACACTGCACAATTATGAAGAAATTGAAACACTTTTTTTCAAGTAGGAAAGACCAAGGAAATAAATAAAAATGATCTTTTTGAGGAACATAGTAGTGTTTTGTCTAGAATTTTTCTAGACAAAAATATCCTTCCTTTGGTACTGATGTGTATTATAAGAGTTTCTAATTTCTCAATCTTGTAAGTGCCCATTTTACTCTGATACTGGAAGACAAGTCCTGAAGCTCACTTTTGAGAGCAAAACAATGTAAACTACACATCTGGACCAAAGACAGACCCTAAAATCAGTGCTTGTCAATTTGATGACACCTCTACTGTTGTTTTTGGTTCAATTTCAAAATGTATCCTAATATCCTAACATTCTATGAATTTTATTAATGATGTCATAGCATTCACAGCAATGATCGCAGATTTTGTTACACTTAATGGAAATAACCTCAGAACCCTAAAACAAGAAATTTTCTCATATAAAAACAGTACATATAGGACAGAAATAGGGAAAAATGCTTAATCTCTCTCAACCTCCTTTTTCACTGAGGTGCTTCCAGTGACTGATTTTATATTTTGACATCTTTTACTTATGAAGAAGTTGGGAAATGTTTTTCATTTTTAATTCAAATATAAGAACAAAGGAGAAAGCAAGTGCTTGTTAAATACACTTTATTTTCACATGCACACAATTTTCATTTATATTCAGCAACTGGCTATTTAATTCAATATCTTCTGCTAAAAAAATGGAGCCTTTATATCTCTCTGTACTGTTAAAAATTGTTAGTGACCATTTATAACTTTAATTTTTTGAAATATGGAGCCCTCTAGTGGCAAAATATTTACATATTGCCATTTAAAGAAAAACATTAAATGAATTCTCTTCCTTTTATTTTTTTCACAAATTGAATAACTGTACATTCTTGTTATGTATCATTTTAAATAATTTAGTGTCCTCTTAAAAATAAGTTATATTTATATCACTGCCAACAGTAAAAATACAGTCTACTTAGAAAATATTTTGAACCTGTTTAACCTTAGAGAACGTAGAAGTCTAAATGATATTCAATAACATACAAAAATGTATCAGACTAGAAGCACATTATTCTTTCTTAATGATCATGTGCCAGATGGTAATACAATTGAGTTCATTGTGCAGCAAAATTGTTGCTTATAGAGTTTATTTGGGAAACTAGAAACTGATCTCTACTGACCAGCAGCACCAGTTAAAAACACACTACTCAAACAGGTATTTCAGAAGCTTCCCTGGAATAATCTCACTTAACTGTTAGAGTAATCCTGTAAGATAAGGTAGCAGTCGGTCTTCAAGATGGCCCGAGTGATTTCAACCTCTCGGTTGTCCCTTCCCACAGAGAATATGGATGACCTGTGTAACCAAAGGGATACTGCAGAAATGACCGAATTTTGAGGCTACATCATAAAATACATTGTGACTTCTCCCTTGATCTCTCTTGGACTGCTTGCTCTGACAGATGGCAGCTGCAATACCATGAAAATAGTCAAGTAGCCCTATGGATAGGTCCACGTGGCCAGGAACCCCCAAAGCCTACCTGTTGGCCAGGTACAATCTTGCCAGGCCTGTGAACGAACCACCTTGAAGTTATCCTTCAGCTCCAGTCAGAGCTTCACGTGAATGCAGCCCCAGCCGACACTGTGACTGCAGCCAGAATCACCCTGCTAAGCTCCCAAATTCCTGACCCTCTGAAACTGGGAGATAATGTTTTATTAAGTTTCACGTCAACTTGTTATCCTTAAATAGACAATACAGGTTGATACTATTACTGTCTCCATTTTACAGAAGAGCCTGCGAATTTTTAAGACTTTAAATATGTCTAGAAAGAGGTATAGTATTCTTTTTCTTATTGTTTAACTACTTTACCTGTCTTTTTTCAGCCATTTCCCCAAAACATTTAACCTAAAATAGTCCACAGATAATCCAATCAACCATATAGAACCTTCCAGCTTTGCTTGTTAAACAGATTAACATTCCTAAACTTAAAAAAAAATCCTTTTAATTCTTGAAAGAAAAGAAATTATTTTGCCAATGGCCTGTCTCAGCCTATATTCCAAATCTGTTATATGACTTGTGTGAAAGTAAGTGAAAATCCCCTTTTCTTGTAACCTGTCTTTGTAGCCCAAGAAGGATGCTAAAACAGCAAACAAAATTTGACTTAGTTTATCTAAATGCACAGATGCTCATGGTGATTAAAAAGCCCTTGTTACATGCCAAAAGCTATTCTAAATGCTTTATATGAACCAGGTAAGCTTCACAACAGTCCTATGAAGTAAGTTCTATTATCCCCATTTCACAGGCACATAGAGGTAAACGAAGGTTAAGGAACTTTCTCAAGGTCACATGTAATAATAGAGCCACGTATGAACCCCAGCAGTCTGGTTTCCGAGGCTGTGCTTTAACTGGGAGCCTATATTGGCTTTCCTAATCCCTAATTCATTTATTTTATAAAGTACTACGGGTAGTAGAAAGACCACGTGCTTTGGAATTAGAATATTTGAGTTATAAAGCCCCTTATATATGCATGATTTAACTGTTCTCAATCTGTTTTTCTCATCTGTAAAATTGAGATAAAAAGAGGTTGCATTTTTATTTTTATGAATGTTATAACATAGTTAAAAAACACCCTTCACAGTGCCCTACCCATAATCAATATATACTTGTATTTTATCTTTTCTCCATAGGCAGGTTTTTATTCAAGCCAATGAAACTTAAGCTTTATGGTCCCTTACTTTCACAGCCTCATCCAAGACACTGCCTAATTTTGTGTTCATAACTTATATTCCTTTCCTTTAAGAGGACCTCCAAATTGAATGATCTTCAGACTCCACAAAATCAAGGATCTGCCTCTGTTCTTCCTGTTAATTATTCCAACACTAAAGCTAGTCCAATGAGTTCCAGTCTGGGTAAGAAGGAATAAATATACTCCATTTTGTCTGTCCCACTAAATGTAGCTATAAAACCTAGACAAAGTGCATGTCGCAGCTATTTGAGAAGCAGGAAAATAGAAGAACAACAACAAATTTTGAAGTACTATTTTCTCCATTCTCTCATGTGCTGGGCCTCAAGCATTTCTGTGGTAGCAGAGGGAGGTAGCAAAAATAGAAGCCCACAGGAGCAAAAACTCTGAGCAATTTCTGATTGGAGGAACATTGGTTCCAAGAGGGTGGGGCAAAACCCTGTTGCTTTTATTCTTTCTATAACTTTCCACTGCTTATCCACAGACATGGGAACTACACAGTATAGCATAACTAAAGCCCCAGCTTTCCAACCAGGGAAACAAAATGAACGTGGGAGATGACAGAGTAGTTTTTATGGGCCCTTGGTCTCAAGCCAAGCTACACACGCATGGGTCTGATCCTACATAGACACTGAGAACTGAACTATTAGCTGGAGCACTGCTCAATTCCCAGTTTGGCCACTGGGTGGCATAGATGTGGGAAAACAACTCCAATCAACACTGAATAGCCTTTGAAAACTGAACTACTGATACAGAAAACAATTCACAGAGGGCTGGTTGAAACTTGAATCCTGAACTTAACTGAAACAATTGTGTACTTAAACTAAAATGTCAATACTTTTCCCCAGGATCTGAAAAAGATCAGAGTCTGAAAATAAAATGTCCAGGATAAAATCCAAAATTAATTGGCATATAAAGAAATAGAGAAAAAATCTCAACTTGCATAGGAAAAAAAAACAGACACCAACTCTAAAATGATACAGATGATAGCACTATCTGACAAAGATTTTAGAGAAGATTTATAAAAATGTTCTGACGAGTAAGGCAAACACTCTTGAAAAGGATGAGAAGACAGGAATTAAAGGCAGTGTAGCTTTCTTATATTAACATGTAATCCCACTCCTAGGTATTAACTTGGGAGAAATCAAAACATGCTCACTCACACAAGTATGTACACAAATGTTTACAGTGGCTTTATTTATAATTACCATAAAAGGAAAAGAACCCAATGGCTAAATAAGTCTGTAAATAAGCCTGCTCTACTGTATATATAGTAAACTAGGAAAACCAGTAAACTAGGAAACTAGGAAAGAACCAGTAAACTAGGAAAGAAAACAAAAGAAGTAACCCAATCTAAACAAAATAAAGTAAAAACTAAACAGAGATTCAGGGATCAATAAAGAAATGTAATGGGTGCACATAATACATTATATGTAACAATATTATATATGTAACATGTTATAAATATATATGCATATATATATGAATGCCACTCAGCAGAAAAAAAGAATTGGCTATTGACAGAACAACTTCGATGAATCTCAGGCATTATAGGAAGTGAAAAAAGTGAGTCTCAAAAGACTTATATACCGTATGACTCCATCCACACTAGATGCTCCAGAAGACAAAACTACAGTAATAAAGAACAGAACAGTGATTGCCAGGGCTTGGGAGGTGTGTGTGACTACAAATAGACAACATAATGATAATTTGGGGGGCAATGAAGCTTTCTAAATTTTAACATTGAAATGTACAAAAAACTTATTCATGTTTCAAAGTTCACAGAACTATACACAAAAAGTCAATTTTATTGCCAGTTAACCTAAAAAGTAAAAATTTAAAAAAATTAAAGCCTAAGTTTAAAAAAACAGAAAAATTGCTAGAGATTTATGAAAAAAATTGTAAGAGATGAATTATATGAATTTGCTAATTTAAAGGGCATTTGGCCCTTTGCACTAAAGGCCGGTGGAATCAACTAAACAGCATCAGAACTTAAAATGACTTAAAAAGGTGTAATCCTACCCAATATGCTTCCTGCTGTACTGTATATACAAAACCAAGACCAAAATAGCACATGGAAAGAAAATCGAAGAACATGGTGTCCACTGTCAGTAACCAAGCAGCAAATCACCAGGCAAATCAGGTCTTCAAGCTGAGAAACATCTAAATTTCCTGAGATAAGAATCTCTCTGTTTCTGGAAGACCCACTCCAATATTAGTAATTCCCACCTGGAAATTCCAAGCTAAGTTCTCCATAATACCACCTATGCAGTGTTTTTATTTTCTCTACCACATTAAAAAACACACAAGGGAATTCCACTGTCAGAAAGTTGGTACAGATGTACTTGTCCCTAATTCTTTCACTAATTGCAACAACAAAAAACACTGGATGTTATATATAAAACAATCATAAGACTCTGAATGTTAGTAGCAAACTTGACTACCTAGGGACTGCAGCTCTGAAGGAAGAACAAAACAGTGGTGTGTGCCCCGGGTTTCCTTTTCGCCCCGCATATGCTAGACTTGGAAGGGAAGCAGCCAGCCATCCAGATGTATCCCAACCTAAGTGAAGTAAGACAATCCATAGATAAAGAAAACAGCGTTAGAATCATCTGACAAAGGTTTTTAAGTGGCCATCATAAAAAATTCTTCAATGAGCAGCCACAAACGTGCCTGAAACAAATGAAAACAAAATGTCTCAGCCAAAAAATAAAAGATACAAAAAGAACCAAATGGAAGAAAATTCTGGAACTGAAAAACACAATAACCAAAATAAACTTAAATAAATGAGTTCAACAGCAGAATGGGAGGGACAGAAGAAAGAACCAGTAAACTAGGAAAGGAAACAAAAGAAGAAACCCAATCTAAATAAAATAAAGTAAAAACTAAACAGAGATTCAGGGATCTATACAACAAGAACAAAAAAATATAAAATCTATGTCACTGAAATCCAGGAAGAAAGGAGAGAAGAGAGCAGGGCTGAAAAAGTACTCACACAAATAATGGCTAGAAAGTTCCAAATTGGGCAAGAGACATATATACCAAGACATATAATCTCACCCCAAACTCCATCCCAATCTTGAATGCAGAAAGAGAAGAACCTTACTACACGGAGGAACAACAATTTACATGAGTAGATTTCCAATCAGTAATGATCAGAAGGCAATAGCACATTTTTTAAGCTTAAAAAAAAAAAAAAAAAGCACCTGTTAACCTGGAATCCTATACCTAGTGAAAATGTGCTTTAGGAAAGAAGAGAAAATAAAGACATTCTCAGATGAAGGTAAATTCAGAATTTCCACCAGCAGACCTAACCTAAAAGAGGGACTAAAGAAGTTCAGTAAACACAAAGGGGGTGGGGGTGAATAAAAGGAGGAAATTTGGAATATGAGGAGTAAAAACAGGACATGATAAACAAAAATATGGGTAACTACAATAGGCCTTATGTTAGATTGTTGAAACAAATTATAACAATGTCTAATGACAGTACAACCATATTATAAATGGAGAAAGTAAAAACATGAGGTAAAAGCACGAATTAAAATGTGTCAATGTATTGAAAGAACGATCTAATTATACTGTCTATAAGAAACTCACTTCAAATATAGTGATATAGGTTGAAAATTTATAAAACAGAAACAGTATATCACACAAACAATAATCAAGTAAACCAAGAATGCTATACTAATCAGAAAAAGTAGACTTCAGAGCAAAGAAATTTACCAGACACACAACCTAACATTACATCATGATAAAGGGCCAGCCACATAGCCAAAATGATACAGCAATCCTAAATGTGTGAATAACAGAGCTACCAAATATATGAAGTAAAAACTTAACTGAAGTTAGACACAGATAAATCCACATTTAGAGTGGAAGCCATCAACACTTCTCTGTCAGCAATAGATCAAATTATGAGAGAAAATCCAAAAGGGTACATAAAAACTCAACATCAAATAACAGGATCTAATACACATTCTTTTTCAAGTGCCCAAGGAATATATACCAAGAAAGACTATACAGCAGGTTATAAAGCAAGTTCATCAACAAATTTAAAAGAATTTAATACTCTGATCACAATGGTATCAAATTAGAAATCATTAACAGAAAGCTAATAGCAAAACTCCCTAATGTGGAAACTACACAATACACTTATAAATAATCCATGGATCAAAGGTCTCAAGGGAAATTTTTTAAAAAATACAATGAACTGAACAAAAGTAAAAATATAGCATATCAAAATTAATGGGACACAGCAAAAGCAGTGCTCAGTGGGGAATGTGTAGCACTAAAATCTTTGAAAGAGGAAAATCTTACAAGTCAGTAATTTAAACTCCCACTTTAAGAACTTGGAAAAAGATAAACATAAACCCAAATAAGCAGAAATTTTAGAAAATAATAAAGAGAAGAAATCAAAGAAAGTAAAAACAAAAAGTATTTTGGTATTACCTTGATACCAAAAAGGAAGGCTACACACCAATATCCCTCATTAGTACAGATGCAAGAATCCCTAACAAAATATTAGCAAATAGAATTCAGCAATATATAAAACAAATTATACAACATAACCAGGGATTTACTTCAGGAATGCAAGTATGGTTCAATTCAAAAATCAATGAATATGACATACCATACTAACAGGTAAAAGAAGAAAAATCTTAAGATCATAGCATGGAATCAGAAAAAGTGTTTTTTAAAACTTCTAAAATGGGTACAAGAGTATATATGGTTCAAAATACAACAATCAATTGTATTTTTATATATGAGCAATGAACATATGGACATCAAAATTAAAATTTTTCATATACTAGAAATGAACATGCAGACAGCCAAATTTACAGTATCATTTACAATGGTGAAAAGATAAAACATTCATTATAAATCTAATAAAATAAGTTCAACATATGTACGTTGAAAACTACAGAATGCTGATGAAAAATTTTAAGTTCTAAATAAATGAAAGACATAGACTGTGTTCAAGAACTAGAAGACTGAATGTAAAAAAGATGTCAATTTTCACGAAATTGATATACAGATTTAACACGTTGTTTTAAATCCTCACCTGAATCTCACCCTCAATGAGATTCAGGAAAATATGATGGGGCAGCTGATAGCGACTGGGAGAACTGTGTGAGGTCCCAAGGTGCCTCTTTTGAAGGGGACTGAGGTGTCATTGTCCTACATACAATGTTTCTTGTACCTTCTTCAATAAATGTCTCTATTTTTCATATTACATGGATGGATACTTTCTGGACAGACCTCATACATCTTCAAATAAATCTAATTAAAGTACTTTAATAAAAATAAATAATTCTAAGACATGCAAAGCTGATATATAATGTATTCACAAATTTATTATATTTCAATGTGTTAAGTCATATATATGTGACTTGGTGCTTTATTTGGGTTAACTTAGGCCTACTTGCTAAGGCCCTTGACATCCATTTTCTCTGGAGCTTAACAATAATAGTAATTCTCCTAGTAAGAGGCTATGTCACTCATCAAATTATGACTGGTCTTGGATTTCCAGCCTCCAGACCTGTGAGAAATAAATGTTTGTTGTTAGAAAATTGTTACTGAAAGTATCACAAATACCTCAAAATGAGAAGTGGCTTTGGAACTGAGTAGTGGGTAGAGGCTGAAACGGTTTTGAAGAGCATGGTAGGAAAAGCCTACATTACCATGGACACACCATTAAAAGCAATTCTCGTGAAGGCTCAGAAGAAAACAGTAGTAGAGAAAGCTTCAATCTTCCCACAGAAAAACCTAAGTGGTCATGAACATAATGTTCATGGAAATATGAAAAGAGCCATTGGGATGAGATCTCAGAAATGAGGAACCTATTAGTGAAAAGTGAAAGAAAGGCCATCCCTGTTATAAAGTAGCAAAGAATGTGGCTGAACTGTACATGTCCTAGTATTTTGTGAAACATAGAATGTGTAAGTGATGAAAGTATGAGTGATGAATTTGGGTATCTGGCTGAACCTTTTCTAAGCAGTATGTTGAAGGTACAGCTTGGCTTCTTTTGAATGCTTATAGGAAAATGAAAGAAAAAATGATTTAAAGGTGGAATTTTAATCAAAAGGAAAACAAGTATTTTTTAAATTGGAAAATTCTCGACATACCCATATTATAATAGTGTCTTGGAAGAGAACACTAAGGGTGTGACCAAGAGACCTTTGGATAAAAAGATTAGTATGTGTGTGAACCCAGAATTTATTCAGCCACACCAGCAGGAAAACAGCCAATCTGAACTGAAGGAGGAGACAAAAATGAATGAAGGTTGATCATCAGATCTCTTGGAATATATAGGATGGGACCACAGAGGTATTCTACTGGGAACCTGTGATATTCTTCAAAACAAGAGAAGAAGAACCCCAAAGGCAATTCAGAGATCATCAGGGACCCTTGCCTTCAAAAGGGGCTAGGGCATTGCCTGGTTTTCAACAGGCCAGAAGACCTTCCACCCAAAATTATGGCAGCCAGTGGGGCAGTGGCTACCTCCATCTAGATTTCAAAGGATGGAACTGCCTGGAGCTACAGTGGCAAAAGAACTGGTGAGGGCAAGGCCAGCACAGAGACCCCTACTAGGGCAATGCCCCACAGAGTGTAGGAAAAAAGCTGAAGCCACCAGGTAACCCCAAATCGATAGAGCCACAGGCATGCCATTCCATCCTGGGAAAGATGCTGTGTGGGTTGCACCCAGCAAAGCCATGGGGGTAGGGTCACCCTGAGTGTATCCAAGTTGGGACCCCTGCTCCAGTGGGCCTGGTGAGCAGAACATCGAGTTAAAGACTATTCTTAAGCCCTGAGATTTAAAGTCTTTTGCCCTATTGAGTTTTGACTTCTTTGGGGTCTATTACACCTCCTTCTTTCCTATTTCTTCTTTTTTTAATGTGAATATTTAATTCTATGACTGTCCCACCATTATATTTGGAAACACATAACTTGTTTGAATCATACCTTCAGTCTCACCCATATCTGATATGGATAATATTTAGATGTGATTTTAGAGGGCAAATGAAATGAATATATTTTGCATATGAGGAAGACATAAATTTGGGGGTCTCAGGGTAGGATACCTTGGTCTGAATGTTTCCCCCTCCAAATTCCTGTGTTGAGATATTAATGTCCAATGTGATGGTATTGGGTGGAGCCTTTAAGATGTGCTTAAGACATGAAGGTGAAGTCCTCATGAATGGGACTGTTGCTTTTATTTTTATTTTATTTAGGGCTGCCACTTAAGGGCCCTTTATTTTTTAATTTTTAAAAAAATTTCTTCAATTACAGTTTATATTCAATATTATTTTGTATTAGTTTCAGGTGTACAGCATAGGGATTAGTGCTTTTATAAAAGAGAATACCCTTAACCCTTCGGTCATATGAAGATATGAGAAGTCTGTGACCCAGAAGAAAGCCCTCACCCGGCCAGGCTGGTACCCTGACCTTGGACTTCCAGCCTGCAGAACTACGGGAAATAAATGTTGTTTATAAGCCATCCAATCTGTCGCATTTTGTTACAGCAGCCTGAATAGATGAAGACAGACTTACGTATTACAAATACTTTAACAACCAGTACACTATTTTCTTGTGATTCTTTATCATATTATAGGCTGTAAGGACTTGTATATATATGTATATATATATATATATATATATATGTGTGTGTGTATGCGTATACACACACACACATATTCAGAGGTTAAGTTCACTGTGTAAAAAACATGTTTTATAAGTAAATACCAAAAACTGACCTAAAAGTTCAGTTATCCAGCACTCTCTCTGAAGTTTGATGAGCTCCACCCAGTTTCTTTATAATAATAAAAACAGTAACAAAGAAAAACGTATAGAAAAATTATTGCAGGGGTGTGCCACGTAAAACAATAATTTGGTTGAAACTTTTAGAAGACTGTCTCTAAGTACTCTCTGAATAGCAATTTTTTAGAGGGGTTAGGTTTTGAGGTCTTTACATTTTAATATTCTACGCCAAGAAGTATTTGCAATGAATCCTTTATTTCCCAACACATGTTTTTTCTAATATCTCAACTTTGATTTCAAATATGGATACTTTGTACTGAATATTACCCAAGAATTAACTAATTCTACAAATAATCATACCTTAATCTGTCATATTACAGTTTTCAAACTGTATTGTTTTTTAAATTGTTTAATTTATCGATTTGAGAGAGAGGAAGAGAGAGAAACACATAAATTTTTTGTTCCAGTTATTTCTGTGCATTCATTGGTTGCTTCTTGTTTGTGCCTTGACCAGAGATCGAACCCCCAACCTTGGTGTATCAGACAACACTCTAACCAACTGAGCTATCTTGCCAGTGCCTCAAACTGTATTCTTTTATATAGCTAATGTATACATGGTTCATGGTTCTGTGAACATTTAATCCTAATCTTCTGTTAAAAACATCTGGTTAAAAGCATCATTTTGAAGCATAAAAACAAGTGAAGGGGTTACAAGAATGAATCTCAGGATACGACTTAAGAGAAATATGTAAAAATACAACCTCTATTAATTGAAGTAATTTAAATATGCTTAGAAAATAGACACTTGGGACTACTGGGGCAAAAGAAGCAAGAGATGCTCTAAAAATGTGGCCTCACAGGATGTTATTGTTGATACTCTATCAAGTTAATAAAAGCAGCTTTTTCCAAACTGTAAAGGAGGTCACAGGATCAAACCTATATTGACCAAAAGGCTATATATTGTAAAACAGCATAGTCTGATTGACTGAATTTACTTATAAGGGCTTTTTGTTTCAGCCACTGCTATTGAAAACCTTTCCAAATGTATTAAAGTATACTTTGTTACTTTAGTAAGTACAGTATAGCGAACATAATCAAATCACCGGTGACTGCAGGGCTTATCATACATTAGGCTCAGCCTTGTTGTGAGCATCAGTTTTCACTGGACCCTAATGAAGATGTGGTCATTGGGCTAGATGGATACAGACAGCCCTAGGCTATTCATTTTTTTAATGCTCTTCTTATTTTCTTTTTAAATAAATTGTTTTAAATACATTTTTTAAAGAGGCCGAAAGGGACTTATTTTCCAATAAGTCAAAAGCTGGAAAAATAAACCTGGTTACCTGAGTTTCTACTGTGACACTGGAGGTTTTTTTTTAAAGTAATAGGTATTCTTGAAAAATCTGTGCCATTTCAACACTTTTAAGGAAATGAGTGCCCAAAGGCAAAGCTGGGGGAAAAGAAAGATAAATCCAATTCCTGTGTGGAGAAGAAAATAATATTGAAGAAAGCTGTGCAATATCCAGTTATTTACTAAGTATGTCTTATGCAGTAAGCATGCTTATATACTAAATGCACTGTTAAGCACTATGGATACAGAAAGACTTTTCTGCCTGGGTCTCAGTTTCTTCATCTGCAAAATAAGAAAACTGGCCATATATACCTCTCCCTTAATTAAAATTTTCCCATGGTATAAGTCATTATAAGCAAAGCGATATTACAATCAACTGTGTGTGAGGTGGGGGCGGGGGAGGGTGGATAACTTTCCAAGGGGAGTTAGGATGCCCAGACTCCTAAGAATACTATTCTCTGCAGTTAACTTAGTATGCTGACTCTTTTATTGCTCTAGGCAGAATACTAAATTAAAAACAAATCCAAAGTTGATTGGGCAATATGATACGGGATTAAATATTAAATATCCCAAAAGAGACAGTGGAGCATCCGTGAAGGCTTTATTTCCTTTCAGTTTTCTTTGAAGTTTTACCCTAAATAACAAATGGCATCAGCACCTGTGGTTTGATCCACAGAGCACTGGAACACGAAGGGAGCTGGAAGTGGGTTCTAGCCTTGATGATAGTGAGTTGTATGATCCTAGACAAGTTCACCTGCTCACCTGCAAAGTAGTTTCTTCTATTTCTCTCACTAAACAAGAATGCCGTAACAAATTCAACACATTGCCTTTTAATATAAAGATACTACACATATAGTACAGGGGAATACCATGGATATCATGTGTTTTGATACTAAAAAAGCATTTGACCAAGTATTTGAGGGGGAGCAGAATATGAAACCCCAAAACACACCTTTTGGGGATACTGATTATCTTAAGCTAGTTATTTTTAAGAAAAGACTCAAAAATAGTCTTTTATTTCCCCCTTACCTGCCTAAAGATATTTATACAGAAAAACCTGCTTAAAGGAAGGGAGCTGCCTCTCACCTTACCCTAAGTCTGTCAGACTCTCCTAGACCACT